>NC_056746.1:456614269-456704269 GCF_019279795.1 Protopterus annectens
CTGACTGGTATAAAAGAATTACTGTTCCCTAGTTAACTTGCTTACTACCACAAGGCAAGATGTTGTGCGTGAGGATTTTTCTAGTTAGACTTCCCAAACAGAAAACTCAGTACTCTGAGATTTCACTTTGTAATATCTACAATATAATTTCCAATAGGACTGGCAGAATGACCTCATCTGGTCACTTGACTCTATGTTCTCACAGTGTTTCCATTTGAAGCTGAGACAAAAATGTAACATAGACAGCTACAATACACATCTAAATGTTTATGGCAGTGCCTGGGGCCTCCTCTCATTTTACCGAGATAATGGAAAAAGGCTTTGTCCCAGACCTACCATTTCCAATCCTATTCAGCACTGTGGGGTACCATTTTAATGGTTTAACAGCTCATTTACATTTCCCTTATTTTTCTTAAAGTTAACCTTTGCTGTGGCAGTATCCTTTATTAAAACATACACTTTTAATTCAGTAACAGTAATACACATACATTTCTTTTCATTTCAGGATGGTGCACTGTTGATACATTTTAACACAAGCAAACTTCACAAATACATTTTCAGCACAAGCATCTGTACATATCAGATTGATATACAAATGGCATACAGTTATAATACATAGAAAGGACATATATTTTTTTTTACAAAACTCCAGCTGTTTATGCTGACACTTGCCCATATCATCACAGAGGTGTATGCATTTTTCTAGAATTTTGGAGAGGGGGGACAGGATTGCAATGGGATGAAAGTTTGTGACTTCAGTGAAGTTGCCTCCCTTATGAATGGGGATAACTTGACATTTTCCATAAGGTGGGGACATAAGATTCATCTAAGGATCTATTAATTAGGATGTTAACTGGAAATACAATTGCATCTGCAGCCAGCTTTAGGTATTCTAGAGAGAGATTGCTGAGATAGAGCAGGGTTTGAGTTGTAGTATTAGTTTTTTTATTAGTGATAGAGGAATGGGTTGAAAGTTAAAAAGGGGGTTGCGGATGATTTGGTGTTAGTGAGGTGTTGGTTATGTGAGTGTGTTGTGAGGGGGTGTAAGGGTTATTATTGGGTGATTTATTTGGGGTAGTGATTTGTGATGGCTGAGTTGGGTTCAGAGTTTGGTTGCTTATCGCTTCTATGAAGTAAGTATTGAATTTGGTGGCTGTTTGATGGGGTGATCTGTCAGGGTACGGATTTGGATTGTCTTGTTTTCCAGGGTTGAGGAGTCATGATATGGAGAACCAGAATTTCTTTGGGTTATTTTTATGGTGATCTTGAATCTGGGTGTAATACAGTTTTTTTTTTTGTCATAGAATATTTGGTGTTTTGTCTGATTCCAGAATTGTCTGTATATTTGTAGATTAGTGTCATTTTCATTCTTCAGCCAAGTTGTTCAAACTTTGTCTCTCTTTTTCATTAGGCTTTTGCATGATCTGGTGAGATATGGGGTGTGTTTATGCTGTATTCTTTTGGTTTGTTGTGGGGCTAGTGGATTGAAAATACTTAGGAAGATCTTATTGAAATGTTCAACTGCCTCATTAAGGGGGAGTCATTTTAGGATAGTCTAGTTGGTAGCTTTCAGAGAGTCAATGACTATGTCTTTGTTGAATTTTTGTAGATTGCATATGGTTTTGAACTTCTGTTGTTTCATAGGTTAGTGATAGTCCTATGAGTAGATGCAGATATATGGTCACTTAGGGAGTCAGGGAGTGTACCCCAAGAGGGGTAGTTAGTAGGGTGAGACACTAAAATTCAGTCTAGTATGGATTGTTAGGTATTGTTTTTGTTATATCTAGTTGTATTAATTAACTGAGTAAAGCCACAGAGGTTTAAGTTGTTGGTTGGGGTATGTGTGGAGATAGTCTGCCACTTAATGTTTCAGAGATCCAGGATAGGAGATTTTCTAACATGGGAATGTTTTGTCCTGGAGGGATATACAATGCAATGTTGCATATGCTCTTAGCTTAGTTTATTCTTTGGAATGTGGTAAGGATTTCTGCATTACCAAGTTTGGGTGTTTTTTGTTTTTAGTATAGGGGATAACTGTGAGGGCATTTGGGAGTACTAGGTCTATTCCACCCACCTGTTTTTTATGTATTCCATCCACTCTGATAGCGCAGTAACCAGAGAGTAGAAATTCAGTATTTTTATTCCAGGTTTTAGCCCAGTCTCTGTGATGGCAAGGATGTCTGGATTGTAGACTGTTTACCAGGCTTGAAAGGCTGCTAGTTTATTGCATATACTCCTAAGGTTAAAAGTGATTAATTTTAAGTGTTTAAGTTGTAAGCTGTGGTTGGGGCCAGGGTTTGGATGAATATCCCCACACAAGTGTATGAGATTGAAGGATTGTGTAGCTGCTGTTGGAGTTTTGGAAAATGTAGGTATATGTGTTAATTTCTGGTTGTAGTGGTTGGTATAGAAAAGTTTTGGGTTGTGATAATGGAATAAAGGTATAGAGTTTAAGGTTGTGGATATTTGGGAGTAGCTTGTGATAGAGGGATTAAGTGGTGCAGCTGAGATAACTGGAGGAGGTTTTTATTAGCAGTGTGTGTGGTTGAGTTGTTAGGCTGGAGAGAAGGAGATGGAACAGAAGTGAGAGCCATGAGTAAAATAGCATGATTGGATAGTTAAGAGAAAGGTAAGTGATAGCATGATTGGATAGTTAAGAGAAAGGTAAGTGGTAGGCAATGTGAGGAAAGTGAGTGGATAAAGAGATAGAAGTGAGATAGTGAGTGATGTGGTAGACTGAAGGAGTGTCTTGTAAAGGTGACTGGAGAGAAAGAGAGTTGGAGGAGTGGCTATGAGACGTATAAGTGTAGAGCATGTGGAGGTGGGTGGAATTTGGGGGGTAGGATAGGGGATGACACTTCTTCTAATAAGGAGAAATATCATCCACCAAGAGTGATTACCGCTTCTGTCATTTCATCATAACACTGGCTGCTTAGCAGTACCCTGATGAAATTCATGGTACTTGATTTCTCCCAAAAGATAAAAAAAGGCACACAATATAAAATGTAACTCTGTAGTCATGTATAACAATCAGTGCCTGTCTTGAAAACATGAAGAAGAGAATCATCCACACAAAGACTGATTTCTGAGAACTTCTTTTTATACTGTATCCCTTTTATTATTTTTAAATTAGTATGACCTCTTGGGAGTATACTCCAACCCTCTTTCCCTTCCAGGTATCTGATTTCCTACTTTCAGTTTATACTTTTAGTGTGTCATGCAAATGCATCTCTATTATTACATCCTCTCCTCTGCAATGACTTAGTTTTAAATTCTTCATTTCAACAACCAATCCTTGCTACACCTGCTATCCTCTCTCAATTTGTACTGAAATGCATGTAGTATGTATGCCTCCTGACATCATTGTTAGCTGGTGATTCTAGATATAGGTCATACATTCTGCTTTGCTAGATGATCCAGCAAGTCTGTCATAATGTTACAGTTTACTTTAACTGATGTAGATCTATGCATGCAAATGACCTTTGTGCTCATTTTCTAAAACTGTCCTGGAATTTTACAATCAAGTTACTGATACCATGAAGACATAAATATGACTGTTAATGTCCAGCTTCAGATCCATCCATCCATCCATCCATCCTCATCCCTTTTTCCCATTTTGCACATAGGGTTGGGGTGTCACTTCTACAGTGACAATCATCTTGAGCCAACGTTTACATATCCAGGCTCAGATGCCACATCTAAATTGCAACAACAATTTAGCTGCAATGGCTAGAAGGACTGGTTTGAGGGTGTACAGTATGTCTAGCTGACAGATGTACACTGATATTTATACACCATTAAGAAAAATATGCATGTTATTCTCTCTGGGACTCTGGCCTGATCTGGATTTATTTTATTTACTTACTGTTTGTTAACCTTACAGGTATGACATGAGCTGTGATGCAAATGTAGCTACAGACAACCAGATGAGGCAATCAATATAATGTACACATAAAACACTATTATACAAAGTACATCAGTGGGCTTTTTATTCAATGCACATTAAGAGAGCAATACTAAATCCCTAATGCCAAAAGATCAGTTTCAGAAAGGCCAAAGTCAAAAGGCCGAATGTCAAAAACCTGACAGCATATATAACTGAAGCAAAAAATATGGAATTTAAATTCACAGTGTTGCCAAATTTTATAGCGTTGCAAAGTAACAGACTAAAGTAGTTGATATCACAAAGGCCATTCTGCCCTGAATTCCATTCTAACTTTAAATAACAATATTTGTATGCTGCTTCAAAATATTCTCATGAAATTTTGTGGGCAAGACCCCTTAATAATCCTACCTTCATTACTTTCATTTTGTTCTGCACAGCTTCGTACCTTTTAGGGAAAAAAGACAAGAGAATCTCAAATATGGGCATGCATCTTAGAGCATGTAACAAATGGTAGAAAATACTTTTCGCTTGCTGTAACTCTACAAATTCCCACATGCTTTTTGCTGCTATAATGACATACAAATTGTTGCACCCCTACTGCTCTTTACATCTATGAATTATGACCTACTTTCAGAAGCACTTATTTGCATTTCATTATGTATTTATTAGATTGCACACCTTCATTTGCATGTCATTATAGAGTCATTTTCACATCCTATTCCCCTGCTTTTTTTCACACTGCTAGGTAGTACTTGCAGCTATGATGAATTGTAGCATGACTGCTCATGCTGCAATTCATCATAGCAGCATGACTGCTCATGAGCACTTCCCGCACAATGGAGACTATGAGTATCAGCCTTTTTCCTCAATCAAATAATCTATATAACAAGTTAAAAGTATGTAAAGTTGTTTGTGACAGCAAGAAAAGATGGATAAAAAAATTACTGAAAAGCCATGGCAGTCATAAGAATCATGAAAAGTGAGCCATTGATAAGTTTTGCATGAAGTGTTGTTAAAGTCATGGTAAAATAAATGTCATGCACTGCACCAATTATGTAAAAGCCATGGCAGAAAAGAAATCATTTTGCTTAATGTGTAAACTACAAGGATTGACTTTGCAAATGAAAAGAGTGCATGAACTGGAACAATGCTATGAAATGATTTGCCAACACAATACAAGTAAGAGTGAATATCAACCAAGGGTGTAACAAACAAAAGCATCAATGAGAAATATGGGCAGAAATGCTCAACATAATAAAAGACTTGGGCAGGCAGTATAATACCGGCACAAGCATTCACAGCATTATATTAGAAAAAGTTAATTTTACTTTACTTTAACAGGATAACAGGAATCAACACTGAAAATGGAGAAAGAAGATTTTGCTAATATGGATGACTGCAAGTAGGGGTACAGAAAACAGGAAAGTGTGAGCTGGAATTTACTGGAGAAAACTATCAAAGGAACCAAGGTAATGGAAGTAAATAACTAGGGAGGGAAAAGTAATACTGAGGGATGAGGCCACAAAAAGGTTTGGACTACAGGCTAAAGTCTGCCTTCCCTACCAGGAATAGATATCAGAGTATAAGAATCCAAGCTGAAAGACCTTCTCTGGCAGAGTTTTTAGCTGAATAAAGAAGTTGATGTTACAAAGGGGATATTTAGTAGAGCATATAAAATATTGTATGATAACTATAAGAATCAATCAGAGGAGGTTAGAAAAGACTGGGAAGGGAGACTGGAAAAGCAATTTACAAGGGAGCAATGGGAAGGTATATGTATGTCTCCCAAGTATGCAATAAAGACAAGAAGGTATAGGAATTTTACTTGGATGTGTTTGCATAGATATTTTTTGTACCCCAACCAGACTTACAAAAAATTTCCTTAAGTAGATAGAAAATGCTGGAGGCATGATGGGGAAAAAAGAGGTATCTGGAGACGTATGTTCTGGGAATGTAATGAGCTGGGATATTTTAAACAGTCCATGCATAGGTCACTGTCAGACATACTGCATGAGCAAATTGCTGTAAATAAGGAAATTATTATTTTGAGCTGAGACACAGGATCTGAATTGCCTAGACATAGTAATCTGTTGGCTAATAAAAAAACTAAATACTACAAAATGGAAATCACAGTCCAATCTAACTGTATTTGAAGTACTGAATGTTGCAAAAGAGATAAAAGAACTGGAAGAGAGATCTTTAGAAAAGAGAAGGAAGAAATTACATGGAAATAAATGGAAATGTTGGTAACAATGCATGCAGATTAATGATTGAGAGGAGAACTGAGGTTTGAGGGAAGGCAGAAACTGAGCAATTTATGAAATGTTAGACTGAATATAGTTATGAAAAAAGAAAACATTTGTTTATATATATATATATATATATATATATATATATATATATATATATATATATATATAGTGTGTGTGTGTGTGTGTGTGAAAAATGTTAATATGGGTTGTTTTCTTATCTGTTACATATATGTTTGCCTATGTCTTAAGTGATAATTTAACAACGGTGTTTAAAAATACAGGAATCAGCACATGTCAGGAGCTGCTTGCTTGTTGATATAATACAAATATATTTATTTATTTATTTGTTTGTTTGTTTGTTTGTTTGTTTATTGTTTGGTTGGCTGGTTGTTAACCAAGTAAGTAAACTATCCTTAGACCTTTTCAGCCATGACCTGGGTACTGAACCACAAACTATTGTACGAATACAAAAAACAGAACCAACATAGTTAAACATCAGAGTAGTAAAATAAAGGAAGCACCATTAAACATTACAAAACCTGAATACATCAGAACTTGCATAATACCTTGTGTAACTTTACATAAAAATATGAACAAATCTGGACTTAAAGGTAGTTGGAAAAGAAGTTCCATCTGTACTGGACCATTTGAAATGCCAGATGTCCATAAGCTTGGTATGATAAGAAGAATTAATATTGTACATGTACAGAGTAATGATTTTTTCCATAACTATGGGGATTTATTTACTGGTCTGATGTGCTTGTCAGGAGACCATCATAATAAAATGGATCCTGGCATTTTCCCACACATGAATGTACCAAGGAGAATTCCAGTAATACTCAAATGCAAAAGTAAATGGAAGCTGCACATGATGGAGAAAATAGTTGTCATTATGAAACAGACTGAACATACTGACTAGGTAAACAGCATGATTATTGTGAAGAACATTACATTTGAATTGTACTGTTCATGCTCTGTAGAAATGTAGGTACAAACCCTTTTAATTGGATATAACCACCTTACCATATACAATACCAAATTATATGTTTTTGATGCAAAAAGAATGTTGTTTTTGCTGACAAGGATGGTCCCGTGTTTTTTTTTTTCATGGAGTTGAACATCCTTACCATGACATCATGAAAGCCTGAACCCATTATGCCTTACTACTTAAACTAGTGTGTAGGCTATTTTATTTCCATGCTAAATACATCAGGAAAGGTTTACTTCCTACAAAGACATGTCATGAACTAGGTCTTGTAGGTGAAAGACATTACATAGAAAATTAACACATGATAATGTAGCAATGAAACTACCATGTAAGTAAGACTCTGCTCTTTTGAAGAAGTAAATTATTTTTGTTTATCCAGAATTATTTGAAGGTGTATATCTGCTATTGCCTAATACATGCCATGACATCATTTTATGAGTGTTGTTTTAGAGAAAAACTGAGTCAATACCAACACTGGAATTTTAAACAACATACTATAATATTCTTTTTTTTTTTCAAAATCACTTGCAGGTTTAACATAAACAGTATACGTTTAAGTGAAAATAATTGTAAAACAAAAATGGTTCAGAGTATGACCAAAACACTTTAAATGGAAAAAGAGTTGCAAGTCCTGGATAAAGCTGTGTAGGGAATATTATCAGCTTATTACTAAAGGAGAAGTGGTGTTGCCTTGCCAAAGTAATTTTTTTTTCTCTTGGAAGCATGACAACATGTTTTATTTATAGAGCAACATGAAATTAGTAGAACTATAAAGGCTACAGTGTCAACTTTTACTGTAGAATAAATGGTTCTTCCCATCCCAAATGCAAAGTATTTTTCCTTATTTGATGTTAATATGTAAGTCTGGCAAATGAAGCTACATGAAGTAATGCCAAGCTATGCATATTTAATACACCTATGGAAATATATATAGACTCCCATGGATTCCATTTGGTATTTTATAAGCATCCACACTGTTTCAGAGAGCTGTTGCACTGCTAAATGAAGGACATGAAGATGCTGTCAACATCATTAATAATATACTGGTATTATGTTATCATCAGGGAAGACTATGACAAATTCCATTACTGAGCAGCCAAAGATAGCATGACTACAAGTTAAAAAAATTAGTGTAAATTAGACTTACAGAACTGAAAAGTAGGGATCATTTTGTATCCAGGTAATAAAATAGTCAAAGCTGTGACAAAAAATAACTCTATCACAGAACAAACAAGCAATTGTGTGATTTCTAGACATAGTACAGCATCTTTTTCAGTTAATTCTGAATGTTTTTAAAATATATATGTAATTAATAAAATCACCATAACAAATGCCCAGTACTGTTCATTAATAGATAAAGCTCTGATGATAATCCAGGCCCACAAAGTTGAAATAGAAACTCAGGCACTGCAGTAGCCAGGCAGGAAATTATGGGACTTGCAGACTGAAGACAACTCAACTATCCAAGGCTGGATTGGTGGCTTCCAGTTGGATGAATGGCATCATGGAAGCAGAGGCATTCATAGTAATGAAAATTGGTAGGGCCAGAAATGTGGGCTTGTAAATTTCAAATCAGTGATGGTAGCCCTCTTAAGTCCATGAGTAAAAGCATGCACATGTGTGGAGAAGCCGTATAACTCCTTGTGGTGACATAGGTGTTCATGTTGGCCATAAGGAGAGATGTTATGGCTAAAATTAAATAAATCTTCATTGTTTGGATGCCAGTGAGGATACTAACTGCATCCTTGGCTGCCTGGATGATAGCCCTTCCAGCTGGTTCTCACCCTGTTACTAGGGACTCCTCAGTAAAGGAGTAATGAATATGAATGTGTTCAAGCCTGTTAGATGGAAGCTTGGTGATGATCAACAGGTACATAATCAAGAATAGCTATAGAAAACTACTGAAAGAAGAAGATGTAGCTTGATACTGAAGTAAGAATAAAGACAAAAGTGTTAGAAGTTTTTGAATTGCTCAGATAGTTGACAATCAGTGCATCTAATGTGAATAAGTACTTCACACTCACATTTGATGCTGGACAAAATGGAACTAGTACAGTGATTCTATAAGAAAGACAAAACCAAACTGTCTATGGATCAAGAGGATTTATAGACTGTCAGAAAAGGTATGTTTAGATAGAAAAAGAGCTACAAGCACTAGTATATGGCTGTGAGACATTTCATCAGTATATTTATGATAAAAAAGTACAAGTACAAAGTTTTGCAAAATGTGTTATGGTATTTACAGAAATACACCACCAAAACACACACATAGAAACACAAAACACACACCTACATTCATGGAGGCTCTCAAGAAAAATCTGCCCAAGCAACAGGGACCTCCAAAGCAGAAATGCAAGCAACCTCCACCCCCCCAACACAACCCAAATGACATATAGCCCACAAACTCAGTGTGCCACTCAACCACAGCCCATAAGGCATAACAACGTACCCAGCACTCTAGTCATAGGTGACTCTATAGTCAGGCACACTGATGTTCCACTCACCAGGCTAAACAAGGAAAAAGTTACTGTCAGCTGCCTGTTGGGTGCCACGATCCGCCACATAATGCACACACTCAGGTCACTCCACAACAAGTACAAATATGACTCTGTCATTGTCCATGTTGGTGTGAATGACCTGAGATGTACCTCCCTGGACTACATGAAAAGAGACATGGAGGAGCTGTCCGCTCTTGTAGCCCAGGCAGGTATGACGATAGCCCTGAGTAGCATCCTGCCATCACCCAGAATGATACAACAGTACAAGGACAAAATGATTGACTTAAACAATTGGCTAGGCTTCTGGTGTCATTCTAAGGGGATTCAGTATCTGCCTGCCTGGGATGACATGATCGACAGACCACGATGCTTTGCCAGAGATGGCCTGCACCTGTCGCCCTTGGGATTCCAGATACTGGCTAAGGCTCTTGCCACCCCTATAGTGCCTTTTTTAGGCAAGGTTCAAATGACAAATTCACCACCATAACAGGTGCAAGCAAGCAAAATCTGAGGGTAATGCTACTCAGTGCTAGAATTCTAAACCTCAAAATGCACTCACTTGAGGAAATCCTTAAAACGGAGAACATCGACATCTATGCAATGACAGAGACCTGGTTCAAGGCTCCAGAGAGCACCCCTGCATTACCTGGCTATAATTCATACCACACCTTTCGGCCATCCAACCTGGATCGAAACACTAAAGTCAGAGGCGTGTCCATATTCATTAAGGATATCCACACCTTCAGGCTAGTTGCCCAACATAATGTATCCAAGATTATCCAAGTGCAACTAACTCTGGGCAAGACAGCAATCCAAATTGTAGCTTGCTACATATCCCCCACCATGCCCCAGGATTCCCACTTCTCATGTCTTGATACACTGGAAAATATTAGGGCACAACCTAACACCCTAATAATCGGTGATTTCAACTACCCCACCATTAACTGTGAAAAGTACTCATGTACAAACTCTTTTGCTCAATGTATTCTGGAATTCATAAATTCCAGTGCCTTGGATCAACTTATCCACACCCCCACCAGGGGCAGCAATATACTAGACCTGGTCATTACCAACATGGGAAACCAGTGTTCAACACCAGAGGTTAATTCCTCGTTGGTCAGATCTGACCACAAGCTAATCACCCTAGACATCCACATCCCGCCCCCACCCCCATCAGGGAAACCACCGTAAAAAAATTCTCCAAAGCCAACTTCACACTTCTTAAGACAGTAGTGGCAAACTTCACAACACCCATGCAGATGGACAATAGAGGAACGACTGCTGAATCCTACACAAATGCACTTTATAAGCACTTACACGAGTGCATGGATTGTGCAATCCCTAACAGAACCAAGATGCTATCCACCATAAAAAGGAAGGTAATCTGGTGGTCCCCTGCCATAAACAAACTCTACAACAGAAAAAAGAAACTGTTGCAAAAAAAGAGTAAAATACCATGATTGGAGGAACTCCCTGGTCAGCCTCAGTAAGCAGCTGAGATCCCTCATAAAATCCTCCAAAGCTAGTTACGAAAACAAAATCGCCACTGATTCTAAAGACAAGCACAAAGCATTCTATAGCTATGTCAAGAATCTCAATGGCAACACTCAGATCTGCTCTGAGTTACAGCACAATGGCACTAAATATACAGAACCAACTGATATTGCCAACATCCTGGCAGATAGTTTCCGTTCTAGCTTTACCCCTCTCTCATCCCCTAAAGGGCCCATCTCTATACTGGAAGAATGCATAGTTCCTGTAATCACGGCTGCACAGGTAAAAACGACACCCTCCAAAGTCAAGAACACAGCATCCATGGGACCTGGCAGCATCTCTGGCTGCATTCTACATGAACCACAGAGCAAACTGACACCCCACCTAAGTACCATGTTCAATCATAGCCTCACCTCAGCCTTTGTGCCCACTGAAAGGCGTACAGCGACAGTTATCCCACTCCACAAAGGGGGAGCCATATCAGACCCCAGGAACTACCATCCCATTAGCCTGACGAGCCTGGTCTGCAAGGCTATGGAACGTATCATCATGGAACTTATAAACAATGACATTGGTAATCTCCAAACTCTGGACCTCACCCAGTTTGGGTTTGTAAAATGCAGATCATGTCTCCTGAACCTGATAGGCTTCTTTGAAGTGGTCACCAAAGCCATAGAGGAGGGTAAGGTGGTTCACACAGCCTAACTAGATCTCGCCAAGGCTTTTGACACCATCCCCCCACTCTGGAATTATAGATAAAATCACTAAACTAGATATAAATCCCTATGTCACAAGATGGGTTGCCAACTGGCTCACTGACAGAACCCACACTGTGAAAGTAGCAGACTCCAAACCTGACTTCAGACCAGTGACAAGTGGAGTACCACAGGGTTCAGTCCTGGGTCCTCTCCTGTTTGGTATCTACTTCTCTGAAGTACAGACTAACACAGAAGGTCTTTGGCTAATGAAGTTCACAGATGACTGCAAACTAGGAGCCATAATCGAAACTCCTAACGATGTGGACATCCTACAAAAGGCCCTCACTGAGACAGATGCCTGGTGTCAAAGCCATGGCCTCAAAGCTCAATGCCTAAAAGTGCATTGTCATCCCTTTTGGTAAAAACTCTGTACCCATGAATTACCACATAGGTGGTAGTCTACTTAACATGGAAAGTGTGATAAGAGACCCTGGGACACAGGTGGACAGGACAGTAGTCTCTCCTTTGATAATCTCATTGCCACAGTAGTCATGAAATCCTTCTACGTGACACACTTCATCACAAAAGGTTTCTCATCCAGGAAAAAAGATTTCATTGTTCCCCTCTACTTGTCACTCATTAGACCCATTATAGAATACAGCACCCCTTTTGGTATGTACCTCACAGGATATCTACAACAACTTGAAAGGCTGCAGAAATACCTCACAAAGTGGATTACTAGCCTCAAACAGATGCCCTACTTAGACCGTCTCAAAAAAACTCCAGCTTTACTCCATCGCGTATCGCCTACTCAGAGGCGATCTCTGCTTAACATACAAAGCTATGTCAAACCCAGAGCTGTTGGACATGCTCCACTTAAAGAAATCCCAATCCCTCTAAGCTATACACTGTAGGGACCTAAACCTTGTCACCACAATAAACAGAACATACTGGAAGGATAGATTCTTGTCCCAGAGACTTCCCATACTCTGGAACAAACTACCTATCTATATCAAACAAAGCTCCTCATTAGCACTCTTCAAGAAAAATCTTGATGATTGTATGACTGCTCAACAGGGGCACAGGAAAATAATTTTCTTGGGTGCCTTTTTGGCTAGACTTATATAGGGTCAATAGCCTAGTACCTACCTATGAACCTATAAATCTATGAATTGAGAGTGAGTTATAAAACATTTTTGGGGAGGGGTGTATGAAAATGTGCAACACCTGCCTCCAAATGGAGGAACTGCAGGAATCTCATGTCAGTGAGTATGAATGTCAGCCATCAAGGGGTGGAAATTATGGCCTGTTTTTGTCACCTCTTACCAAATATGAAGGGCAATGAATGGGACCAAATGGATGTGAGGAAGCTGTTGGCCAGGAGGTAACAGGAAATAAACAGATAGCAAAAGATAAGTTATAAGTCAGAATGTGCATGACTCTTTGGTGTATAGAAATAAAGCTCTATGACCCAGATGACTTGAGTTTGTGTAGGTGTTTAGGGGCTAGAGGAACTCAGCAGGGAAAGTGAGTAGTTGAAGCTAAATAACCCCCAGGGGAGGGTTTGGTGGTCTGGTTGATTGCATGCCATCAGTAAGCAGTGACTTGCTCATAATGGAGATACAACCAGGAAATCAGGGGCATTGAAGCCATACACACAACACAAACCAATGATGGTGGTGTTCCATGTGCCTATGTGGGAAAAAGCATGGACAGAAGTGAGTGTAGGAGGTTCTCACATTGGTGAAAGGGATCAAATCAGCCATCAAAGTGGATAAGGGTAAATTAGAAAACACCCAATCATCTACATTAATAAGGGCTCCCTTGATGACCTATTAGACAGGTCAGAAGAGTGTTAGGAGCAAGGAAATGATGATGATGAAACATGTGGTGGGCTTTCAGGCTGCAGGGGACATCTAATGGTGTAATTGGTGCTCACTTGTGAGCTCTTGGGCTGCAGGTTAGGGTGATCTGTGACACAGGACAGGGCAACCATTCAGTGAGCAAGAATTTGCAATGGAGGATGATGGTCTGAGGATGGCCAGCATAAAGCAGCCTTCATGCTAATCTGGATGATTGCTGTCAACTAAATCAGTGACCATGATATCACTGATAGGGAACAAATCTGCCCAACTCCTGGGAAGAAACAAAAGCATTGGTAGGGCAGGGCAAAGGGCACAGCTGACCTGGTACAAGATGTTAGGTGGCATAATCAGCTGTTCTCAATATGGGGCTTTATTTCAGTACAGGCATTTAAAAATTAATGCTGATACTGAACAGCAATCAGGAATGAAGCAGTGAAGCACTTTGTGGGTTGTAGTTGGTATAGTAAGTGTAGCAAACTATTTGCTACACTTGCATCAATTGGTTTTCTACAGTTTCAAGCAGAAGAGCTTTTTTTCTTTTTTGGTCTTCACTTCTGAGAGAGGACAACTCAATCAGATGACCTTTTTTGGCAGGGGGGAGGCATCAGACTGGGAATGGCTCCAAGTTCCAGATGAGCTCACTACAGTTCTGGGATGAAGGCTTGTGATCACAGGCTTGGAGGCAAAAATGCCTAGAAGAAATGTTATAGGTAAGAAAATCAGGTGCATATAGCATATGTGCATGTAACGTATATGCTGAGTCCTTCATACTTAGAGGAACAAAAAGATATTCTAATAAGAAATTAACTGAAAGTGAATGGTGTTTTGCCACAACTGTATACCTGAAGAAGCTTAAAAAGTCCAAAATTCACTGAGGGAGATCTACTTACATGACTTGCTGTTCAAAGCAGCTACATTAATAACCCTAAATTAATTGAGAGAAAAGAGAATCCGCAAAAATACATGCAACATTTAGAAATATTTATGTGTAAAAACAGAGCATGTGAAGTGTTATTTGTGTCTTGGATTATCTGTATAGATAAAATAACTAGATCAAAACTACGTACGCAATCTTATCAAAACAATAATCCAAGAGCAGCAAGGGTGTTGTATTTATTTATAAGTAGATTATACAATAATACTGAAACAAATGTATTCTAGTATTAAAGAAATATATATGATCTTTGTTATTATTCAAAGTTTTCTGAAGTCATAAAACTAATTGCCACTACAAGTGAAGGAGCAATTAGCACATTGAAAGTTATACTGCCCAGACATGGTATTTCTAGTATTATGTCAGTTAAATGTCTACAGTATGCTAGTACTGAATAAAGAGTTTTTTTAATAGAGATTTTAATATGTTATGTCTCATCTCTTGCAATCAAATGGTCAATAGGGTAGTCCAGAGCATAAAGCACTTGATGAAAATACCACTGGGCAATAACACTTCTTTTTATTTGGACTAACACTTGACATTGCTGGAGCATAAATACTCATCTGCAAGGTGAAGGTCTATCACCTTATCCACTATTAATAAATTTTAGATTAAAAAGAAAGACTCGTAGGTTTACTTCTTTTTTATTCCAGAAACCCAAGACCAACTGAAGTAGAATCATTTTGGGCAAACAGACAAACCAGGACTTTTTATTAAATAAATAAAGGAACTGAGGAAAAATTAATTGAGCTGTTAATATAAATAACCTAAAGCAGTTGTTAAGAAATATGATCAGCTGAAGAAATAAGACCATTTGTTCAAAAACAGGTTTCAAGGTGCTTTAAGATGCAAGAAGACTCATGACACACCAGAGGATGCACAGTTACCTAGAGAGATGTTCTTTAAAATATTCAGTACAGAAGTAATAAAAAGTATCTCAAGAGCCACCTTGAGGTGAAATACCAGGTTCATAATCACATACATCTGTCAATTATGCTTTTATACTCCCATGTCCAAAATATTCTCATATGTGGAAGACCATTAAAATACTGTCTTGCAATAACAATTCATGAACTGTGAGAACTGTGAAATTTAGCAATGTTTTATTTACTGAGCTATTTGATTTAACATTCCGATGCAGAAATATTAAATCAGTGTAATCTGTTAGATTATAAATGCAGCCTACATGGTACATGTATGTTTTCTAATCTATGAATCAACACAGTGACAGAGTAAATCACTGAAACAGTATAAAATCTTGTGCTAATGTAACTGATGTTAATCCAAAGTATCTGCCTCACATATTTATGTTATTTTGCTACTGAAAAAGGAATGTATAATGTGTTGTATAGTTTCCTTAAGGTATCATTGCCATTGCAGTGTTCTGAGTACCAATGTGTGTGTTACCTAATCTGGTTTCATCTACACTCCTGCTCTGTCAGGAAGTAATTATGAACAGTTGACCACTCGTAAATATGAACAGTTGACCACTCATCACCTCATGTCCATCTTCATCATTTCATACATTCATTACAATGGACATTTCAGGGAAATTAAATTTGTCATTGAAAAATTTTGGTCTATTTTCAAACATGACCCGGAGGTTTCTAGTAAATTAGGTGAAAGTCCAAACAGAGTATACAAGAAAGAGGCTTGTTTAAAAACTATGATTGAAAGGAGTTTGGGGAGTTCCAACAAAGGTAAAATGAGTAAATTTGGACACTGCACCCAAAGTAAAGTGATGGTGGAGGGTGCAGAAGTTTTCATACATGGATATGGAATGATTAAATTACAAAAGAAATTCAGTTGTGACAGTAATGCGGTGGTATATGCCACAGTCTGTAATGACTGTACCTGTTTTTATATAGGTAAGACCATCAGGCACGTCAGATATCGTGTTTATCAACATGATTATGACATCAAGAAGGACGAACAAAATGTCCTTTTCAGACATATCAAAATGTATCCTGCGCATTCCTTCAAATTCATTGTCATAAAAGGTTTGACCCAAAACCCTGGGGGGATCTCAATGACACCATTTTAGAATTCCTTGAGTTAAAGTGGCAACTTAGAGTTAATGCCAGACGACTTCCAGGACTAAATGATGTCATTTCTATCTCAAGTTATTTAAAGTTGAAATCTATGCTAGCATTATAGTTGACCTGTCATTATTAACTAGTGTTAATGTGTTTTATTTTGATGTAATGTTTTTCAGTATTAACCATCATTGTTTTTACTATCTTGTGAGTTGCATAATTGTTTTAGTTGAATGCATATTCCTTTAATCATTAATTGGGAATATGGGGTGTGTCTTTTGACCTCTTTTTAGTGTTTGGGCATGTGCTGTGCTTTTATTGTGAAGAAGTCTAGACATTGAGCGGATGAAAGTGCTAAATCTGTGACAGTAATAAATTCATTGTTCCTTTACCCACAGTGGTTGTGTTTTTCATTTCATAGAAATGAATCCAAATGTTCAGCAGCATCAGTGGTAAAAGAGGTCACACACTCAACTTTGGTGTAGACGGCTGTAGGATCTATTCCTACAACAGGTAGAAGTATTGCTGATATGGCTGGCAACATAAGGGGGTGCTGCACCCCTGAGTGTATCATCCTTCAGATGAGATGCTAAATCAAGGCCCCCATCTTCCTGAGTTGGTGGTACCTCAGGAGGATGTAAAAGATCCTATGGCACCTATCAAAAATAGTAGAGGTCTTTTGATTGTGTTATATACATCATACATTAACTCATAACAATTGACTGCGGTGGTGGTGCTGCGATAGCATTGTCGCCTCACAGTTAGACGTTGCCCGTTCGATTCTCAGTTAGAGCGTCTTTTGTGTGGCGACATGCATGAATGAGCCTTCCTTCATTGAAGGTTGTGCGTTAGGCCCAACAAGTCAGCACGTAAAACTCTACTGCCAATCATTAGCTGACCGGAGTTCTGCTGTGGCGACCCCTAGCCGGGAAAAGCCGAAAGACACAAACAAACATTAATTCATAACAATTGTTCAATCATTTAAAGATTAAGTTCAAGTTTTTTTTCAATTTCCTTTGTTATAACTATGCCTTCTTCTTGTAAAGTAGGTTGTTGTATTCTAAAATGTGAAGTTTTCACTTTAGTTATGTCAGTGGATCTATGTTTCTTAAGTTTAATAAACTGGTGTTTCGGTTTACTGTATCTCAAAGAACTGTCCAATTACTTCCTGGTTCTATGTCTTTCATCCCTGTCTTTTGATGCTGTATTAGAGGAGGGAAGAAATAGTTATGTAGTGGGTTGGTATGTGTTCTGTAGTCTGCAACAGATTTTATTACAAAGCAACCTGAATGCAGCACAGTCAGTCACTCAGAGAATAAAAAATGCAGCTATAGTTAAGTGAAATGTAATAAAAGTAAGATGGAATGGGATGATGGTTTTGTACTTCTTTGTATAATTGACAGCTTGTTTTACTGTCTCAAACAACATTGAACCTGTTAACTATTGAACACTTATGCTTTACATTATGAAAATAAAATAAGATTATTGGGGATAAAAAGATTATTAGTAAGCTGTAGTACTTAGCAAACAGTGTAATAAAATAGATGTAAAACTAATAAACCATTGTCAGCCAGTGGCTCGATTGATCAGTTTCAGGAAGAAAACTACTGATGTGTGAATCACATACATTCTGAAAATTTCCAGAATACTAGTTACAAAAAACACTTGGCACTGTTAAACAGACAGGAGCATGCCTCTCAACTTCTTTGATTAAAAATTCTGGACAATCCAAAAATAATGAGAGGACAAAGGAGCAAATCGGGACAGTTTTTAAATATGTCTCTAATTCACTTAAAAAAGTTAACCAAACCACAGATTTTGCACCAACATGCATTTTCTGAATATTAGGAAGCATGAAACATTGTCTGGCATTATTGACTGACTGCAATTCTAAATTCAAAAACGTTATATGGGACAGGGCAAACCTATGAGGCAAAGTCAGGGACAGTCAAGATGTTTCGACAGAAGGCAAAATGAAGACATTTTCTGCAAAATTATTAAATTTAAAAGCTGTTAAGACTCTCCAGTGTAGCACATACTCTATTACACTGTAGTAAACAGTTGTCTACAATGAAATGATCATTTTAATGCATCTTCATTTTCACAGATACCCAAATTAGAGCAAATGTTTTCTTTTCAACAATAATTTCTTGTGGCATAACATATAAATGTCCTGTAAAGCTTTCTCCCTAAAATCCATTGATAGACAATGATGTATTAGTTTTACATCTATCTGATTACATTGAATACTAAGCACAATACACATTATTAAGACTCTTATCATGTTCCATTTTACTTTTGTTACCTTTCACTTAAATATAGCTGTATTTATTTTATTTTTTTATTTATTTAATTACTGAGTGAATGATTGTGCTACATTCTGGTTACCTTGTAATAAAACCACATTTTATCTGTCTTTTCTACATATTTCATCTTTCTTTCCATAATAACCATAAATTACCTTTTTCACATCTAAATCCTCAACCTTTTTAACATCTTCCATCTTGAATTCATAAAAGACTTTCCCCACATGTCTCTAACTCTCCTACACTGCAAAAACATGTGCACTGCTGTTTCTAATTCATTACAAAATAAACATAATCTTTGAGACATAACTTTATATACCAAATTCCCTTTAACTGGTAACATGTTTATAGGTAATCTCCAGACAAAATCTTGACACTAAAATATTAATAAAACTCTCTTTCATGCCTTTTTGGCATTCATTTTTCCTCACTTAAAGCGTACCACAGATTTACAATATAACACCTCTTTACAGCATTTTCATACCACCCCTTCTAGAATATTTTATATTTCTAGCATCCAGCTCCCACAATTTTAATTTTATTTGATACACACAATTTCCCCTTTTCCCTCTAATATTTTCCTTTTCTTTTTAATTCTGCACCGCTCCCCATAGTTTGATTCCATAATTCTTGTATGAAAATCCATGTCCTTATTCAGAAAATTACTAAAAATCCTATATAAAGTCAAGGATCCTGCATACACTACCAGATTAATAAATCCCAAATGTTCTTCATGTTCTTTCAAATATAACATTCCCCTCTTCACTTGATTCAATATAGAACCCCCAAAATGGAAAAATACAGCTTGCAAAAGTTTCTTTTTTTCTTTTTCACTTGGCACAATTTATATTATATCCAAATATCCAATTTTCCGTAAAATCACTGATTTGATTAATGATACACTAAAAATGTTCCATATCCTTCCAATTTCTTTAAATGTGTTCCTATCACCACATACCATTGTTCTTCAACAACCTCAGTTTTCCCAAACTTAATCCCTAACAAATTATATTTTTTCTTACTAAATATAACTCATTCTATTGTACATTTCTTCTCAAAACTACAACTCTTATCTCTATTCATTTTCAAACCTACTCTTCTTAATATTTCACCCGCATCTCTTAACATTTATTTCATCCACCATCTATTCTTCACTATCATAACAATATCATCTGCATAAGCAATGCAGCTTGGAATACCAACCCCACCTTTCACAACAAATCTTCCTCATGCCTGCACATTTTGCTACCTTTGTCCTACTGCATTTATTACTAATACAAATAACATTCCACTCATATGGCAACCAT
The DNA here is from genome assembly GCF_019279795.1 of Protopterus annectens. Taxonomy (NCBI): domain Eukaryota; kingdom Metazoa; phylum Chordata; order Ceratodontiformes; family Protopteridae; genus Protopterus; species Protopterus annectens. Next base: position 456,634,534 of record NC_056746.1, read on the forward strand.
GCCTCACTCCTCTCTCCATCACAATAGTTGAACTTAAATGTCCATTAACTATAACTTTCAAAATAGCATTCTTATAAACTGACTTTATCACTTTCAATAAGCAATGCCTTATACCATATTCTTTTAAAATATTCCACAAACAGTCTTGCTCTGAACAATCAAAGGATTGACTAACATCCCCCACCACCAAGCAGACTTCATTGTCCATATTTAAAATATTATCCACTACTTCTCTTACCAAACCCAATAACTCCTAACTGCCTGTACCTTTAACTCCAAAAATACTATCTCCTAACATCTCATACAAAACATTATTTAACCTAACCTGTATAATTTTCATAAATATTTTATCATCAACATTATTAAGCATAATTGCATAAGCATAACTGGGTGGCGCAGTGGTGCAGAGGTCAGCATTGTCACCTCACAGGAAGAGGTTCTCTGGTTCGATTCTTAGCTGGTGTGCCTTCTGTGCAGAGTCTGCATGCCCTCCCTGCATTTGCTTGGGTTTCCTCTGGGTACTCCAGTTTCCTCCCACATTCCAAAGATCTGGCTGGAGCATTTCTCCCTGGGCCTCCACTGAAAATAGTCTATGTCCCAGTTGGACTTTCCTGGTTAACAAATGTTAAATAAATAAATAAAGCATGATATATTTCTAATTCTTTAAATCCTCCTCCATTACTTTCTTTTTCTATATAACTTTAATTAAACTTTTCACATATCTCATTATTATTCTCTCCTTTCATTAAATACCTTCAGTGAAACCTTTTTTTCCATGCCTCCAAATCTTTCATATGCTTCATAATCCATACCATCCATTTCTGATACATATATTTACTTTACTTAACACCCACTCTAACTCCTGTCCTGCATCTTAAGATCTTCTTCTAATTTATAAACAACATTCTCTGTAAAACTTTTAGCATACCTTTTAATTATTTTCTGCCCCTTCTCATTCTTATAAAGTCTTCTAACATATTGTTCTACCTTGTCCAATATTTATTGTTGTATAAAAACACTCACACCCTCCTTACTTTTAACTTCTCTTATAGTACTAACACTATTTGCCAAAAAAGAGACACTTTCTATTTTTCACTTCAAATAATGTTTCTGCTTATACAATTACTTTTCAATATTCTTTTTATTTTATAATCTCTCTTTCATTTTTATGAAACTTTCCACTGATTTTTCTAAATTAGATAACTTTTTGTTATATACCTGACAACATGCTTCCTTATCCTTACTTATTTTTCTCCATTCCACCTCTTGTGTTTAAATACCAACCACCAATCTGTCCATTATAAATAAAATTATTTCATAGATGCCCATAAAATATCCATTTCCTTCTTAAATGCCTCTCTGTCACAATAATTCATTACCAGTTCCTAAATTCCTTTTCTTTCTCTAATCACTTCTGTATTTTCACCATATTCCACCCGTATTGCTCTATGATTAGAAAATCCATTTTCTAGCATTTTCTAAAACACTCCCTCTACCTCACACATTGTCTCTCTCATTATAAAATGATCAGTCTCAGTCCTTATACCTCCTCTTCTCTACGTCCAAAAACTCTTTCTCCATAAACTTAATGTATCACATTTCATGACCCCTTTTAACTTCCTCACATCTATTCCATCCTTTCTTTAACCTTTCTTTAAACAGCAATTAAAACCCCTCATTAACACTGCTCTCATATTAATCACCACATATAGCTTTAAACTTTCAACAGTTCTTCCCTTTCTTTTGCCGTAGTAAAGGTATGCATACATATCAATCTATATATCTCCATTCCATACCTTAAAACTGCAACTGTGGCCCTTTCTAGCAAAATTAGTTCAAAATCCAAAACCTTCGCCTCTCCATTAAATAAAAGCGCTACACCTGTACATCTATCTTTTCCTAAATTTCACAAAACCCTTCCAACTCATAGAACTTCCACTTGTACCTTATCATTTTCAGAAATAAATCTAGTATCTAATAAACGTACAATCTCTGCATCACACCATTTGCACCACTGTAATATATTCTCCTTAGTCTATTGACCAAGCTATTAACATATACTGAAACAATCTTTACATTAATGTATTTTTGAGTTTTGACAAAATATTTTTAATATCTCTTTCCTCACTCTCACTCTAGCCCCTTTAGAACTTTTTTCCCTCACATCCTGCACCCTCTTTTCTTCAGATTCTGATTTAGCACTCTCAGGGTCATCCACAACACTCTCATCTTCTTCATTCATCACACTTTCTCAGTCATCATCTAATACATACAGTTCACTTTTTTTCCTTTACAATATTATCTTCTTTGTCTTTATTTTTCCCACCCTCTTCACTTATACTCTCCCTGCTAGCCATTTTCACCCTGTTATTTTCCTCAGCATTTATAGCACTCCCATCATCCTTATAAGTATTTTCCATCCTTACACTTTTGCAATCAAACCAGAAATGTCCCTCCTTCTTTCACAATCTACACTCTTTTTTTACATCTACTTATCATATGCCCTTGATCTCCACATTGATTACGTCTTATCTTATTACACTCACTAATCAAGTGTGAAAATTCCCCACAAAAATTACATGATTAGGCTGTTGTGTATACCTCGCTGTACCCCTATTACCTAAAACATACACAATACTATGCACATGTTTCTCAATATCATTTTCATCTTTCAAAAAGAGTTTCACATCTCATCCTCCATTCCAAACCCCTCTTTCATCATTTGTTTTCTTAACATTCAACACAGAATGACACAGTTTCATAGAACATTTTTTAATTATTAACTTCAGTTTCATCTGTTCTAAATTCCACAAATACGTGTTTGTTTAATCTAGTCCCTTGTCCGTTATTCCACAGAAAACAGTTCTTCTTTGACTCACATACATATAAAAACTTGTCCGTCAAGCTCTCAGTCTCAAAAGTAATGTTGCAAAACTTTTCTTTTCCCAAATATATTAGGGCTCAATGTCCTTTGCCTCAAAGCCTAAAGGCAAAACAATTTAGTCCCATATAAAGTATCTATTACTTCTTCCTTTTTGGCTCAGATTCTCACAGTATATCCTTTTTCATTTTAACAATATAACAATACCTGTTGCCGTGCTACTCCCTTCTCAGACTACATCTGTAAACGACGACTTATGCTCGCAGTCTTCTTAGAAAAACCCGCATTTGTCTTTTCACTTTCTTCTTCTCCACAAACATTATCAACTATGTCTGACCATGAAATCTCTAAACCCAGAGCTGGTTCCCCTTCACTGAAATTCCCGAGCAAAATAGAATTAAATAATGCACCTTCCTCGACCTCTGAAATCCTTACTTTGGCATATGATTCATCTTGACAGTTAACTAGATGCAGACTGTTTGTAACATCTGCATTTTCTTTTGTGGACCCTTTATGAACTCTGAAAACATCTTCTTTTGGCAAATGCTCAGCCTGCTCCTTCATTGCCATACTTCCAGTACTGACAGGCCCCACTGCTTCAGAATGAGTAGCAGGAAGTGTTAAAACCATAGAACTACCTTGCTCAACAAGTAGGGGACATTCCTCAATGCCCTGGCCAAATTTCCATTGTTGTAGTATAAATACCAAGTCAGGTCTCCAAAGGGTTACTAGCCTAGTCAGACTAACCCAGTCAACAAAGGATAAATAAATAAAAAAGTTACAAGCTACTGGATAGATTTGATTATGTATAATTTATGGATGAAAGTTTCTAAGAGCATTTTTTTTCTAGTAGGGTGAATTAAGCTGTGAGGAATTATGTTTCATTTTTCTTAGATTTTTCTTCACATTACTACTATAAAAAAGATGATCTGGCATTGTCTCTGACTGCCCATGGCTTTTGGAGTTATGAATCTACTTTCTGTTGCCTCGTTGTGATTTTTCTGGAATATGAAGCACAGATGTTAATCTTGCAAGCTTTTGAGCTATTTATTTGTTTGTTTTTCCCTTTGTATACTTACAAATTCAGGCACTGCTCTAGATGTGCTATTAAACTTGTAGGCAAACCTGTAATTCCAGTTTTCAGAAATATTTATCTGTAATGAAATATATAGTGCCTGCCACATGAGGTCAGTATTATACTGTTTTGAGATAAAGCAGACTGCATTTCTCAAACTGCAAACTTTCTCTGTAATTGTGATATTTTTGATGGATTAAAGATTTTGTGGTGAAAATAGTTTGCTAAGTGTTTATGTGATGTTTTGTGGTTATTTCATTAGCACAGAATATGTTAAGCAAATGTAAGCCTTTTTAAAAGAACTCGGTGCTTCTGAAAATCACTGTGAAAGGACAAACTGTCAGTGCTACAATCAAAATGTCAGATTTGACTGGGATAGTATTCTGATGCAGTTTTTCAGCAAAACTCCAATCCAGAGTAATGATGACAGACTTTGATAGTCAAGTTGTTAAATGAATAATGGCTTTTCTAGCACTTATTGAAGGAAAACATCCATCCTCACATGCTGTTTAATTCAAGTGTGATGCTTCTTTTTCTCTCTACACTATGTTGCTTGCGTGGTTAGGTGACCACAAATCAGCCTGAACATTATAAAACTTTAATTTTCTTGCCTTGTGATTGAAGGAAAGGAATGGCTATTCACTTTTTTTAAGCTTAACCTTATATGTACTTTGGCAGAGGAATTTGTCTCTACTTACATGGAAATCTTGTGTTATTTTCTGCCATAGTACTTCCCCAAATCAAATTCTTGTTGATGTCAGCACCTGTAAAAAAAGAAATATGCACAGTGCTATGGAAATTTTATTAACTGCCTTTGTGGCACTGTGGAAGTGAAATAAGTTGCATAACTGAATAGCTAATGATGGCAAGATTCAGAAACATTTCCCACCACTCGCAGAAATTGCTGCAGCTAAAAATAGCAGTTTCCACAATCATGAGAAATGTGATTTAGATGTATATTTAAGCAATAACCCACTTCTGGGTGTGGGTAATGCTGGATTTACCCATGGTTGGTGTGGTTTGGTCACAAGGGCGAAGCCCAAGTGGCCAAACAAAGACAACCGTGGGTAAATCCAGCATTACCCACACCCAGAAGTGGTTATTATTATACAATGACATTACTTAAGAAAAAAAATACTTACTTTTCTTAAATAATGGCATTGTATAATGCCTCCGTGGTTCTTCCGCAGCAGTCTGGTATTCTGTGGCAGTTCTGATGTACTGCGCATGCGTATGCTTACACAGTACATCAGAGCTGTGTGTGGTAGCAACGGAGAAAGCAAGATCTTCGTTGCTTTTTAGAAAGTGTCTCTCTATATTAAAGGAGTTTAACATAGCGAGGCAGCTTTAAAAAAAAGCAATAGAGATCTTTCTTTCTCTGTTGCTTTTTTTAAAGCTAACTCGCTATGTTAAACCCCATTTAACATAGCGAGACACTTTCTAAAAAGCAACAGAGATCATGCATTCTCCATTGCTGTAACAAAAAAAAAAGACTTATACTAATGGAAAACGTCCGGGTGACTGGACCATTTTCCATTAGTATAAGTCTGATTTACAACGTGCACGCTGGCCAATTGGCATACACATTTTGGAATATTAATGGGGGTCGTTGTATAATAACTAATTTACATTTCTCTCAATCTCATGGTGTTAACTGCTAATCAGCAATTTCCTGTATGCCTGCTGGTAACCTGTTACTTGTCTGTGATTTCCACTTCAGTGGTGTATATGTTATGCAAGCATTTCATTTGTTTGTCACCATGAAGCTACACACCATTTCTAGATATACACACCACCTATTATGGGCCTGCTACCTTATAACCTCAAAATGCACACACTCGAGGCTCTCCTCAGCATGGAGAAAATCGATGTTTGTGCAGTGACGGAAACCTGGTTCAAGGCTCAAGAGAGCACCCCAGCACTGCCAGGTTACAATTCATATCATACCTTCCGGCCTTAGTTACCAGATCGCAGTGCAAAGGGCGGAGGTGTATCCATATTCATCAAGGATACCCATATCTCCAGGTTCGTAGCGCAGCATGATGCCCCAGAGATGATCCATGCGCAACTATCAGCAGGCAAAACCACATTTCAAGTCGTAGCCGGTTATAGATCGCCCACCATGTCCCAAGATGCTCACTCTGCATTCCTTGAGACATTGGAAAATATAAAGGTCCTACCGAACACCATAATCTTGGGTGATTTCAACTACCCTGGTATAGACTGGGCAAACTACCAATGTTCCAACTCCTATGCTCAGCGATTCATAGAATTTATAAATTCAAATGCCCTTGAACAACTAGTATGTTCCCCCACTAGAGGGGACAACATATTGGATTTAATCATCACAAATATGGGCACCCATTGTACCACACCCGTTATCACTTCCTCCTTGGTCAGATCCGACCAGAAACTGATAACCCTGGATATCCTCACCCCTCCACCTCCCCCAGTCAAAGAAACCATAGTCAAAAACCTTTCCAAAGCAAACTTTAAACTACTTGCATCCGAAGTGGAAAGCTTCACTATTCCCTTGCAGAAGGATAATGATATCCAGGATGCGGAATCCTACACCAAGGCACTCTATATGCATCTTCAGGATTGCATGGACCGTGGTATCCCAAATAAAACCAAGACTCCTTCCTCAAGCAAGAAGAAACCAGTCTGGGGGACCCCAGCCATAAGTAAACTTTACAATAAAAGGAGGAGACTTATACAAAAAAAGGCCAAATCTCAAGTAGAAAAATCATCCCTGATCAGCATTAGTAAGAAATTGAGGGCCCTCATTAAGTCACCTAAAGCAAATTTTGAAAAGAAAGTTGCCAAGGATGCCAAGGATAACCATAAGGCCTTCTATGGCTATGTCAAAAACCTAAATGGCAATGCTCAGGTCTGTTCTGAGCTAGTACAAAATGGAACAAAATACACTGACCCTTCTGACATTGCCAACATCTTATAGGTTCATAGATTAGTACTAGGCTAACTGTCCTTGCGAGCCATTTTAAGTCTAGCCAATTATCCCTTGTGAGACTCAAACCCTGCACCTTGTGTTTGTAAGGCAAACACCTTAACCATTAGGCCACCCTCCCAACATCTTGGCTGACAGGTTCAGTGCAAATCCCCCCCCCCCCTCACCACCTACAAGGCCTATTACCATTCCAGGGGATTGTGTAAGTCCAATTATTACTGATACATTGGTTAATAAGGCTCTATCTAAAGCTAAAAACACTGCCTCCATGGGACCAGATGGTGTCCCAGGCTGTGTCATGCACGAGCTCCAAAAGGAATTAACCCCGCATCTTAATACCCTGTTCAGTCTCAGCCTCTCCACAGGATATGTGCCCATAGAAAGGCGCACGGCAATGGTGGTCCCGCTACACAAGGGTGGGGCTACAACTGACCCTGGGAACTACCGACCAATAAGCCTGACCAGTCTGATCTGTAAGGCTATGGAGCGAATCATTATGGAACTCATAAATGGAGAGATTGGGAACCTCCAGTCTCTGGACCCCACACAGTTCGGCTTCGTCAAGGGCAGATCATGCATCCTGAACCTGATGGATTTCTTTGAGACAGTTACTCAGGCTATAGATAAGGGAAAGGAGGTACACACGGCTTACCTTGACCTTGCTAAAGCATTTGACACCATTCCCCATTCAGGTATTATTGATAAGCTCACCAGCCTGGGCATAAACCCTTATGTCACAAGATGGATCGCAAATTGGCTCTCAGACAGATCCCATAAAGTAAGAGTAGCGGGATCTATGTCCGAATCCAGACCAGTAATGAGTGGTGTGCCTCAGGGCTCTGTCCTGGGGCCCCTCCTGTTTGGCATATACTTCTCAGAAGTACAGGCAAGCACAGAAGGGTTGTGGCTGACTAAGTTTGCGGAATGACTGCAAACTGGGTGCTATAATAGAGTCTCCGGCCAACATGGAGATCCTCCAGAAGGGCCTAAATGAGACTGATGCATGGTGCCAAAGCCATGGTCTCAAGTTAAATGCAAAAAAATGCGTAGTAATCCCCTTTGGAAAAAACAGAGTACCCACAAACTACAACATAGGAGGTAATCCCCTGAAATCTGAAGAAGACATAAGGCATCTACTGACCCAAGTAGATAGCTTTCCTTTGATAACCATGTTGCCAAAGTGGTTAGAAAATCCTTCTATGTGACCCATCTGATCACAAAAGGGTTTGCATCAAGATCTAAGGATGTAATGGTGCCCCTCTACTCTTCCCTCATCAGACCCATTATTGAGTATAATGCACCAATTGGAATGTACCTGGCTAGACATCTCCAGCAGCTGGAGAGAACACAGAGGTACCTAAGCAAGAGGATTACTGGCCTCAAACAGTTGTCCTATGCAGCATGATTGAAAAAGCTAAGACTGTTCTCTGTTGCATACCACTTTCTCAGAGGTGATCTCTGTCTAACGTACAGAGCCATGTCCAACCTAGAATTGTTGAACATGCTCCATTTTAGCAAAACCAAATCTACTCGAGCTACACGCTCTAGGGATATAAACCACCATGTTGCCAAAGTGGTTAGAAAATCCTTCTATGTGACCCATCTGATCACAAAAGGGTTTGCATCAAGATCTAAGGATGTAATGGTGCCCCTCTACTCTTCCCTCATCAGACCCATTATTGAGTATAATGCACCAATTGGAATGTACCTGGCTAGACATCTCCAGCAGCTGGAGAGACCACAGAGGTACCTAAGCAAGAGGATTACTGGCCTCAAACAGTTGTCCTATGCAGCATGATTGAAAAAGCTAAGACTGTTCTCTGTTGCATACCGCTTTCTCAGAGGTGATCTCTGTCTAACGTACAGAGCCATGTCCAACCTAGAATTGTTGAACATGCTCCATTTTAGCAAAACCAAATCTACTCGAGCTACACGCTCTAGGGATATAAACCTCAACACAACAATGAATAGAACATGCTGGAGGGATAGATTCCCTTCGTAGAGACTTCCCTTACTATGGAACAGGGTCCCGATCTACATAAGACAGAGCCCCTCACTATCACTCTTCAAGAGGAACCTTAATGAGTGGATGGGTAACAGAAAGTTCACACCGGGGATCACACCAACAGCACTACTAGATAGGGGCCAAGGGTACTAGCTGCTAGTACAAGGGTCTAGGGAACTACTAAAGGGGCGGTGAATACCGCACAATGTGGCTGGGCTAATGTATGCCTTCGGACAGATAGCCCAGTACCAACCTATGAACCTATTTGTGCTGCAAAGAGAGTATGGCACAAACATCTGATGAAGCTGCTGTTGAGCATGACTCATCAAGTGAACCTCACTGGAGATGCTATATGTTGTTTATGAGGGCATTCTAATAAATATGAAGCATATATGGTCATGGATTTGTCAGCACTGAAAATAATAAACTTTCAGCTTGTGCAGGTGAGTGCTGCTTTGATGTTCATGCATCTGGAGCATTTCTCCCCGGGCCTCCGCTGAAAACAGGCTCTGTGGAACCTAGTCGGACATTCCCGGTCAACAAATGTAAAATAAATAAATAAAATAAAATGTTACTACAAAAATATGTACTTGACTTAATGTACACATTTGAAAGTATTTATATATGACATGCTATGTCAGTCACAAAAGAAATAGATTGCAATATGCAGTAATGCTAATGCTGTTTGACACATAGGTGGAGTCGCTCGTCCTTCTCTAACATAGATGACAAGCAAGGGGGGGTATTTCATTTAGATGCTTTAATACATAGAACACTTCAAGATGGATAGCAGCATCATAAAATGCAAACAAACTGGTTAACAGACAGACCTTACATACATACATGTTTACATCTCCACAGCTTACTACAAAATGACAGTCAGGCTCACATGTGCTCAGTATTTATACACCTGTGCAAGCCCTTGGATAGTGTCTTAAAGGTACATACATACACATTGATCTACAGCCTCCCTCTTAAAAAGACTGCCCTTGGTAAAAATAATATTAGAGTTAGATATGCATTATAATAGACATTAGAAACAAAACACAATGTTCATGTCCAAGTTGCCGTGTATCTGTTACAAGGTATAGAGATACGACCATATCTCGTAACATAACAATCTGGACTAAATTTCGCAACAGGGACAGTCTTCAGTGAACAACTTGTATCAGGAATTCTGAATTCGTCACAGGAATGGGAATATCCTCTTTAACTTCCTCTGGAATTGGAACACCGAACAGCTCACTCTGAGATAAAGAGTCTTTCTCACAGGCTATGTGCTGTGCTATAGGCTCACACACCAGTATTAAATGCTTTCAATTCCACCTAAAGTCTGCTCCTTGTGATTCCACACTGTATGATCTCAGCTCTGAACAAATACTTTTCATGACTCCAATCTGATCATAACCTCTGGACAGTTGCATCCTTACCACTTCTCCTTCTCGTAATGGATTGAGCAGTTTTCTGGTTTTATTGTAGTAGGACTTCTGGGTTAAGCACTTCTTCAACAGATTGGTTTTCACTGGGCCTGTTGCTCTTCACACATGGAATCAACAATTGTCTAATGACTAGTAATGTGATTCTGGTTTGTCTCGATAGAAGTCTCTGAGCAGGTAAACCAAGATGTTTATCACAAGGAACATTTTTGAGATTTAAGAGATTCAGGAAAACATCACTATTATCTAATTTTGACTTCTCTAGTAACTGTTTTGCACTTTGAACTGCATGTTCTGCCAAACCATTTAATTGTGGGTACTCAGCGCTACTTGTGACATGAGTAAAGCCCCATTCTTCAGCAAATTTTTTGAACTGTTGGCTTGTAAACTGCATGCCATTGTATGAAATAACTTTGTGTGGACTACCATGTACTGCAAAATGAAACTTCTTCTTAGTAATGACAGTACTGGATGCTAGGTTAGGAAGTAGGTGAGTCTCGAACCAATTGTAGTAAGAGTACTAACACCAAATAATGTCAACCATTCCACTCGAAAATGTCGGTGGCTACTGTCAGCCAAGGTAGTTCCGAAATCTGGTTTACCTGAAGTGGTTCCTTCTGTTGATCTGGCTTAGTACTATTACACATAGAACAAGATAAATGTGCTCTCTCAATATCTAGTGACATAGAAAGCCAAAATACTAGCTTTCTCACCCTTCTTTTGGTAGAGTAGGTTCCTGTGTGACCACGATGCAAGATAGCAATGTACTCTTGTTGCAAGGACTTTGGAGCAATTACTTTAGGACCTTTCATAATGATACCATTGTCAGACAAAATCTCATCTCTGTATGATCTTTCAGCTCATCAAAACATGTGGAAGAAATATTTCTCACTTTCATGATTTCAAAATCAAGGTTCTCATTCTAGTACTGTTCAGTGGTGTTTCTGGATGATCTGGACAATGTATCAGCAAGATAAAGAAGTTTGCCTTTCTTGTAGACAAAATTGAAATTATACTTTTGCAATCTCAGCATCATACGTTGCAGTCTGGCTGGAGCTGAATGCATAGGCTTTCTCAAGATAGTGACTATAGGCTGGAGGTCTGTTTCGATCTGGATAGGTCTACCGCAATCATAATCATTGAACTTTGAACATGCAAACACAATTGCCAAAAGCTGTTTCTCAATCTGGACATACTGCATTTCAGTTTGGGTAAGAGTTCTCGATGCACAGGCAACAGGTTGATCTTCTTGTACAATGATTGCACCTAGACCAAATTTTGAAGCATCACAGGAAAGTGTATCTGGTTTGTGAACATCATAATATCTGAGAGTTGGTTGACTAGCAATTCTCTGTTTCAGGACATCAACTGCTCTCTGGTGTTGCTCTAACAAAGACCACGATACATCCTTATTTATCTGCTCTATAAGCAGTGCTGCAAGTTGGCTCAAGTCTCGAATGAACTTGCCGAGGTAGTTACCCATGCCAAGAAAACATTGCAGGGCTTGAACATTGTCTGGAGCTGGCATCTCAAGAATGGCTGTTTGCTTTGAAAGGTCTGGTCGTAGGCTTGTACTAGTAAGTAAATGACCAACATAAGTAACCTCTTGTAGCCTAAATTTGCATTTCTGTGGATTGAGCTGAGGATTCACTTGACATGCCCTTTCCAGAACTTTTCTGAGGTTTCTGTCATGCTCAGCTTCATCATTACCTCCTACTAGTATGTTATCTACTATAATGGCACATGGATACCCAGAAAAAAAAGTTGCTCCATTGTCCTTTCAAAGACTTCACTTGCAGAATGTATCCCAAGTGGCATTCTCAGAAATCTGTACCTGTCAGAATACTGAAAGTAGTGAGCAATGATGATTTTTTGTCAAGCTGAATTTGCCAAAATGTACTTTTTGCATCTAAGACAAAAAAAAAACAGTGGCATTTGGCATCAAGGCTGCGACTTCTTCGACTGTGCGTATTGGATAACGAGGACTTTTTAGTGCTTTGTTCAAGTCTTGTGGGTCAATACATATTCTGATATCGGTTGAGCTTTTCTTATGAGCTACCACCATGGAAGATACCCATTCAGTTGGTGTTGCAACTGGACAAATCACACTTTGTCACACCATTTTATCTAGCTTGGCTTTGACTTTGAACTGCATGGCTACTGGAACTTTTCGAGCTGGCCTGATAACTGGACTGACCTCTGGGTCTAACTTCATGGAGTAGACAACTGGAAGCTTTCCTAATATTTCTTCAAAAAGATCACCATAGGTAGAAAAAATGTCCTGGTTGAAATTAGAGTAGTGGTCTTTTAAGCTAACATGGAAGACTTCCTTATTAAATGAAAGCAGTTCCATTTTCAAACTGTCTCTGAGCTGTAATAATGACTGGATGTGCCTCTTGACCACATAAAATAACAAGTTGTAACATCTTCCAGCATAGCAACATTAAAGCATTACTGAGCCTTCAGTCTAAATTCCTTCACCACCATAAGCATCACGCTTCACACACCTTGCCAAATCAAGCCTTTCACCATGACACACTGTATCAAATGTTTCTGCTGTGACATTGCACTTAGAACATGTATAAACTTTGTGGGTTTGCCATTTATCCGTATAGTACAAAATGCTTCATTATTTGCCATTAAATCTACTGCATTGACTGTTTCATGAAGCACTGACACACCATCAACATAAAGAGCAGGGTTGCAGCTCTCTAGTTGATCAACTCGTTTCTTAAAATGTTCCCTCTTAACAAAAGAATGTGGGCCTTTTGATTTGCAAAGCGTTTTAAAATGATTCCACTTATTGCATTTGTGGCATTGCTAACCAAAAGCTAAACATTTCTCCCTTTTAGATTCATGACTTCCACCACACTTATAACAGTTGACAATGAAACTAGGTTGGGGCCCATGCTTTGAATTTGCTGGCTCACTCTTGTGCTTCACTGAGACTGTGTGAACTCTGGAATTTGCTAGAAAGTTCTGGGGTTTGCTAGTGAGTGCTGCAGGGGCTACAGTTGCTGCCATGTGCTTGGGCCTGTTTCTTTTAACCACGTGCTGCATACTGTCAACATGAGCCTTATCACTGTGCCTTCTAGAGCTATTCTTATTTGTAAGCATATGTGTGTGCTTTTCTGTGAGCTCGTACATCTGACAAATCAGAATGGCCTTATTCAAAGTTAAATCACTGTCATGAAGCAAAATCTTTCTCTTAGCACCATCTTTTATACCACATACAAGTCTGTTCTTTATCAACCTATCCCTTAAGTCACCAAATCTGCACATTTTAACCTTATTTCTCAAGTCAGTTATATATGCTGCAAAAGTTTCACCAGACTTTTCATAGTGCCTTTCCATAGTAACATTTGTCTGGGGGTTACACATTTCTCTGAATTTATGTTTCAAGCACTGTGGGTCCTCCCTTGACTCAGCTCGTACAACAATATGATGGTTTTCCCCTCTTCTGCATAGATAGCAGGTGCATACACAAATGAACGTTCCCTTTCAATGGCTTCTGACCCAGCTAAATTAAGCAGAATAAATGCTTTTGTATGGTCATCTTTATCAGAAAACGCAGCCTATGTGAAAATGTCATACTCTTGCTCACTCTCCATTTCTCAGCAACATTACTGTCAAACACAGGTGCACTGGGTTTTCTAAATCCATCTGCCATGCCCACAAGGTATGCACAAACACACTGAAAATATGACCCTTGTAATTATGTACGAACAAACTGTTCTGTGCACATGTAATAACATTCAAATGCACAATGAACACTTAGAAATACGGTACTTTGTGAAATATGCTCTAAAATGGCTGTAACTTGTGAAATAACTTGACTGTAATACTGCACAAACATGCAAACACTTTATATACTTCTAACAACTCGAATATCTTTGATTAATATGAAAAATATGTGCTTAGTAAAAATGCAGTCATTTACTCTTATTTTATTAGTTTTATGCAATTCAGAGTTTATTTCAGAACTTTTCCATAGTAATTTGAATATTTTTATCAATATCAGACATATCAGTTTATGCAAATATCATTTAGAGCATTCTGTATGCCTTGTTTCATATTTTGTGAATAAGAAGTAGTGCTAAGCAAGTTTAACATCTGAAATTCGTTTCTGACCTGTTTAGTGAAGTATACATTCAAGAGGGATGATTCACTGCAGTATATTCCTCCAGTTCCAACCAAGTGCCTCTTGGACTCAAACTGAAGAATTTGGATTCATCCTGGCTTCAAGTCATTTTAGGTATCCTACTTCTGACACCATGTTGCTTGTCCTTCTCAAACATAGATGACAAGCAGGTGGGGTATTTCGTTTAGATGCTTTAATACATAGAAACACATCAGGATGGATAGCAGCATCATAAAATACAAATGAACTGGTTAACAGACAGACCTTATATACATACATGCTTACATCTCAACAGCTTACTACAAAATGGCAGTCAAGCTAGCACGTGCCTGGTAATTATACACTTGTGCAAGCCCTTGGATAGCTTCTTAAAGGTGCATATGCACACATTGATCTACAGGTGTTATAATTTGTAATGTAGATGAAGCAATAGTGACACCTCAGTGAGAATATGGTGAGGTGATTATTACTGGATTTTGAGCATGCCATATTTATACTTGCAAATAAACTGCACACTGAAACTATCAGACACGAACAAACCAGCAAAGACAAAAGTTCCAAAGAGTAAATAAAGGCACTGCTCCCAGATAGGACCTTAACGCTCAATTTTATTCACAGATATAGATGCAACCAGCGTTTTCGCCACTCTAAATAGGTAGCTTCATCAGAGGTTCGGAACAGCGCGAGAACTGCGCTTTAAATAACAATCATTATTTTAAAATGAGGCTGTGCCTCCATATTTTCTGAATAAATCAATTAGGTGAGAAAAAATTGTTAAAAAGTTACAAATCAAATAAAAAACATTTAAATTAAAACCTTTTTGTCTTAGCTATTTAGGATGGAAAAGAAAACCCATTAAAGAGGGTGCACTTAGATCAATATTAAATAAAACATTTATACCATATTAGATAAAATGGCACACTCAAACAAAAAACTTTCTATGTATTTTTTATGTATTAAATAAAACATAATTTAAGTAGCTGTAAAAGCTGCTGGATAAATCAGAGTAGTATTTTTTGGTTTTATTTAAAGACAACTAAATAGACAAATCCAACCAGTAGCAAAGCCAACCATGGAAAATTACAACATGTTGGCTTAAAAAATCATACACATGGCTAAAAGAATATATATGTAGATAGCCTACTAAAATCATAATGTTGAAATAGTACAAAACCTACACTAGGAGGTCACTTAGTTGAGTGACAAAAGGTGCACTCCTAGGGTGTCACCTCATATATGACTTAAGCTTCAAATAAGGTGCTATATTGCAGCTTTCATTCAAGCCGGGTGCTTTAAAAGCATCCAGCTTGAGCTGCCATAATAGCTCTCTAATTTCTAACAACATAGATGTAGGGCCACCCCTACAAGAAGCTGGTAGATGGTCAATTCCCATAAACAAAAAAGCATGCTCGGGGAAAGAGTCAATATGTTTAGCCAAAGCATTTTCACTTTTCATGTTTCTGATGGCATAAACATGCTGGTAAATCCTGTCTTTAAACCTTCTATCAGTCTTCCCGACGTAAAAGGCAGGACAGCAAGAACAAAATGCGATGTAAATAATTGACTTTGTATTGCAATTTATTCTATGGCAAATAGTAAATTTTTTTCTCTCTAGAAAAAAAGTACTACCAGTTTTAATATGGATACAAAACTTACAAGAACCACAAGCAAAAGACCCCTTAGTTCTAGAACAGTTGTCTCCAAGTGTGCTCATTTGGAGGAGGTCCTTTATATTGCGCCCTCTCCTAAACACCATCACCGGTTTATCACCAAGTTTATTGAGCAACTGTCCATTACTGGAGATAAAAGCCCAATTCTTATATAAAATGTCCTGTATCACTAAGGAGTTCAAATTGAATGTCGAGATGAAACTACATGGGAACACATTGGTTAGAGTACCTACTAGACTTGTGTCGGAGGGACTTAAGTTCACAATAGCATCCCCTCGTGACCCCCCACATTCAGACGTTAAAGATGTTATAGAAAGAAGTGGTTTATAGAAACCACTATTTCTTTTATGTCTCACTTCAACTGTCAAGTCGTCTATCAAACACTGCGGGTAACCCCGATTGATGAAAAGATTCCTTAAAGTCTCACATTCAAGTAAAAAGTCATCAAACTCGCTGCACATACGAACAGCCCTCACAAGTTGGCCCTTTACTATGGCTCTTTTTTGCTTGGGAGGGTGTGAACTAGTGTAGTGAAGAAATGAGTTCACGTAGGTGTCTTTTCTAAAGATTTCTGATTTAAGCGAACCCGGTTGACTACCCCTAGATAGCTTGACATCCAAATAGTTCATTACCTCTGTACCGAAACTATGTGTGAAACTCAAAAAAGAAGTTGTTCGGTTCAAAAAGTTAACAAACTGGTCCGCTGTGCTAGAGTCCCCTTTGAAAAAAATAAAAATATCATCCAAAAAGCGGGTATAAAAAGTTATTTTATCAGTCCACTCTGGATTGATAAACACAAACTTCCTTTCCCAGTATGCCATGAACAAATTGACCAACTTGTGAGGGCTGTTCGTATGTGCAGCGAGTTTGATGACTTTTTACTTGAATGTGAGACTTTAAGGAATCTTTTCATCAATCGGGGTTACCCGCAGTGTTTGATAGACGACTTGACAGTTGAAGTGAGACATAAAAGAAATAGTGGTTTCTATAAACCACTTCTTTCTATAACATCTTTAACGTCTGAATGTGGGGGGTCACGAGGGGATGTTATTGTGAACTTAAGTCCCTCCGACACAAGTCTAGTAGGTACTCTAACCAATGTGTTCCCATGTAGTTTCATCTCGACATTCAATTTGAACTCCTTAGTGATACAGGACATTTTATATAAGAATTGGGCTTTTATCTCCAGTAATGGACAGTTGCTCAATAAACTTGGTGATAAACCGGTGATGGTGTTTAGGAGAGGGCGCAATATAAAGGACCTCCTCCAAATGAGCACACTTGGAGACAACTGTTCTAGAACTAAGGGGTCTTTTGCTTGTGGTTCTTGTAAGTTTTGTATCCATATTAAAACTGGTAGTACTTTTTTTCTAGAGAGAAAAAAATTTACTATTTGCCATAGAATAAATTGCAATACAAAGTCAATTATTTACATCGCATTTTGTTCTTGCTGTCCTGCCTTTTACTTCGGGAAGACCGATAGAAGGTTTAAAGACAGGATTTACCAGCATGTTTATGCCATCAGAAACATGAAAAGTGAAAACACTTTGGCTAAACATATTGACTCTTTCCCCGAGCATGCTTTTTTGTTTATGGGAATTGACCATCTACCAGCTTCTTGAAGGGGTGGCCCTACATCTATGTTGTTAGAAATTAGAGAGCTATTATGGCAGCTCAAGCTGGATGCTTTTAAAGCACCCGGCTTGAATGAAAGCTGCAATATAGCACCTTATTTGAAGCTTAAGTCATATATGAGGTGACACCCTAGGAGTGCACCTTTTGTCACTCAACTAAGTGACCTCCTAGTGTAGGTTTTGTACTATTTCAACGTTATGATTTTAGTAGGCTATCTACATATATATTCTTTTAGCCATGTGTATGATTTTTTAAGCCAACATGTAATTTTCCATGGTTGGCTTTGCTACTGGTTGGATTTGTCTATTTAGTTGTCTTTAAATAAAACCAAAAAATACTACTCTGATTTATCCAGCAGCTTTTACAGCTACTTAAATTATGTTTTATTTAATACATAAAAAATACATAGAAAGTTTTTTGTTTGAGTGTGCCATTTTATCTAATATGGTATAAATGTTTTATTTAATATTGATCTAAGTGCACCCTCTTTAATGGGTTTTCTTTTCCATCCTAAATAGCTAAGACAAAAAGGTTTTAATTTAAATGTTTTTTATTTGATTTGTAACTTTTTAACAATTTTTTTCTCACCTAATTGATTTATTCAGAAAATATGGAGGCACAGCCTCATTTTAAAATAATGATTGTTATTTAAAGCGCAGTTCTCGCGCTGTTCCGAACCTCTGATGAAGCTACCTATTTAGAGTGGCGAAAACGCCGGTTGCATCTATATCTGTGAATAAAATTGAGCGTTAAGGTCCTATCTGGGAGCAGTGCCTTTATTTACTCTTTGGAACTTTTGTCTTTGCTGCTATACTTGCAAATAAGATAACTGGTAAGACCACATCTGCATTGCTATTGGCATCAACCTCCTTTTTTCCCATTTTGTATATCAGGTTGGGTGTCACATCACCCACAGACAATGTCCACACCTTTTTGTGGCTCAGCTAATTTATTTTGTAGTAACTTGCAACCAGTGCATGTGTACTGCAATTATAACTGTACTATGAATAAAAAAAATTTGCAACTATGTTGTCAATGTGAAATGTAGTAATTTGCCAATGATACTCTTTATCTGTAAGTAATGAAGCAATGAACTCAAGTGCTATGAAGCTGGAAGGCCTTGTGGCATTCACTAACATTCCTGAAATTGCATAACATTACCATAGGCAGTCTCACCACTGATGAGCATTGTTCAGTTAGAAAATACATTCATAAGCAAGAAGGAAACATTAAGTCCAGGTTTGCTGTTTAGCATATTGCTAAAGGTATTAACACAATAATAAATTCGGTGAATGTGACAAGTGTACTACATTTTCTTTTGCTTGCAATAGCAAACTCATGGTGGGCAGAGTTTTATCAAGCCTGTGAAGATAACATTATTTTATGGTACACAATCCAGCTGTGTAATCTTATGACTACAAATCCTATGTAGGTACAAAAGTTTGGATTACAAATGCAGCAAACCACCAGTAATTTTATAAACATTTGTACGACACCATAATTAAATAATAATTTAAAAAATTGCCCTTGTAGTGCATCCTTTATGTGATATAACTGTATTTCAAGTGTGTATTCCATTTTATATTTAGTATGATAGAAAGGTTTAGCTTATGTTGCACAGTCATATTACGTAAATGTCATACAAGCTAATTTACACTTTTAAAAATCTAACAGTGACATTTTCAATGTTTTGAAGACTTAATAGAGGCATATACAGTGTGTTGTTATATTTTCTTCAGCAAATGCCAGTAATAATTGTAAATTTATTTTATGACATTGTTTACTTCCTGTTCACTTTTCTTAGATTATTTGAACAGCAACTGCATTTTGACTCAGGCAGGAATGGAAGTCATACAAGCTACAAGATAGCATATTAAGGGCATTAGCACAACATATGTTTACCTCAAAGTTTGTGAGGCACAACAAGGGATTCCTTCTCCAAAATTTACTAACACAGTATAACAAGAGAACAGCAGAGAAACAGTTGGTATTCCATGTAAATGAAACCATTTGAAGTTAATGCATACTGCTGACATTGTGCATTTAAGTGGTAGCCAACTAAAACAAACATTTAATAACATCTACTTAAAGGAAGGTCACAGGACTGAAACATTCATTGCAAAAGAACCAAATATAGAAACTTATTTATACCATTGTAATTTTTTTCTTTTGAGAAATGTAACATTGTCAATGAAATTGCTTAAATAATGACATTGAATACATTTTAGGTGCTGAAAACTGCACTGCTTTACTGCATAATATGGAAAACGAAAAGTTTATCATAAAATACAGATACAACATTCTTTACACTTCTGCTAAGCAAGTCTTTAATAGCATTCAATAATTATACAAACAACTACAATGTATTGTTTCAAACAATTCCTATTTGTAAGTCTTTATTTATAGCAAGCTGTATGTTTTTAATGTTTTGTTATACTGAAATCACTGAAATCAAATCAGCTTAGGCACAGTGTAGTGCCTACATAGAATGTTACCGTGTCCGCAGACACAGTTCCCCCTCAGTAGCCCGCCATACATATTAATGGTGGTGCATTGCAGAGGGAGAGCTGAGGAATATGGATATTTTATCAATGTAAGGACAGGTGTAGTGCTGTGTCCACAGATGAGTAAAAGACTCCCCAGACTGTCATTTAGTGTTATGTTATTTTTTTTTTTTAAATAAAAATAATGTTTGTGCGGCATGGCAAAAGACCACAGCAATGCTAAGCGGCAACCACAGATAAGAGAGCAGACAATTGCCAGACATCTAAAAATACAAACTGGATATATTTAATTATTTATTTAAATCTATGTTTAAGAATATCTGAGCGTGTTTGCATGGCACAGCACAGTGCTCAGCACTGCTTATAGGTAGCTCAGTGCTATATGTAAAGGTACACCTGATGTCGGAATATCCACATAGCTTAATGGGTAGAGTCACAGTTCCATGTGTAGTAGGGCCAGGGTTGAATACATGGAAGGCAAATAAGTATTTAATTTTAATATACACATTTTGCAGACTAATTTAAAATATGGCTCCACTGCACTTTGCTAAGCTCTGCTGAGATCTGTTAAGTGCCAGCACTGCTTGACTGATTTGCGTGCTTCTAAGCTCTGCTAAGACTATGTTTCTGTGAGTTTTCACACTTCTCAGCTCAGCTGCACTGGTTTGCATGGTGCTAAGCAATGCAGCACTTTTTAAAATGTTTCCCAATGATGTCTAAGGGTGGGAAAACAGCCTATATTAAGCTCAATAGGCAGGAAAGCAACAGAATGCATTGAAGTTCTGTCTCTGAAGGATACTATGGCTGGTGTTGGTGAAGGTGCATGCTTTTAGTTGCAGCATTGGGGCCTTTTGGAGTCCAGAGTCATGGTTGGACTCCTAGTTAAAAAAACATGATGACTGGCTGCTGCAAAGAGGTTTCCAGGGCTCGGAGTGTAAGGCAGAGGGCTGGGACCAGCTGGCCAGAGAACACACCAGTGTTCCTAGTATCTCCCACACAGGTAAGCAGTGTCATCACCACCATGATGACCTGAAACATCAAAAGGGGGATCTCTTGAACACCTGGGTCCAAAAAGCTTGGGCAGAGAATGCCCCACAAATATGTAAGCGATTTTACCTCTGTTTCACCAATATCTAATCTGAATGTATGTAAAACTGGCATGCATAATGGTGTGCTTCTCTCCCAACAGATGCAGAGGAGAGGGCTCGCACTGTCGAGTTGCATGCCAGGCACCTGGCCAGGTTGTGCCATAAGTGTGGTGAGTATGGATGTATTATGCTAACTGTAGTGAAATAAGCAATAAATGGTAAAGCATTAACTGCATTAAAGTATAAGAAATGAATAATACCAACTGTTGTGCAATAAAAACATGAAACAAAACCAATAACTGCATTAAAGTATATACAAGAAAGTCTGTAGTACCATAAATGTGGAATTAGAGCTGTATTGCAAAAAATAAATAATGCCAATTGTTATGCAATAAAAACACAAAACAATACTAGTAACTGCATTAAAATATATACAATAAAGTCTGTAGTGCAATAGCTGCAGAACTGCAGCTGTTTTCCAAGAAATAAATAATGTCAACTGTTCTGCAATAAAGCATGAATCAATACCAAGAACACCAAGGAAAATGGCGTACATCAGGATTCTCTTGTTGTAACCATTGCAGTAGCGTTGAATGCCTTCAGGCTGTATCGTAAGGTGCTGCAGTCAAGTATACCACTGTAATAGCTGTAGAATACAAATCTAATGGCTTCCAATTGCATTAACACATATAATACCATTCAAGGCTATCTCTAGGCCAATATTGTTCACATAATGCTCTGCAATCCACAAACATCAGGTAAGCAAGATATATGGGTGAGGTAGCCCACTCCATGATCTGATAGTGTCTGTAGCCTTTACAGATATTTCAACCCAAAACAATAGAGTGTTTACTCCTGCATTTTTAGACTGATATATAGCATACCTACTATCTGTGTTATTCTTTTATTTCAAGCATGTGTGTTCTACTGTCACTGCAGTCTAGTATAACACTGTAGTAGTATTGTCAAGTCATATCTGGGTTCCAAGTAAGCTGTAGCCAAATAGTCAGTCAGTAATCAGCAGTGAGTCAGTAGCTCAGTTTGTTAAAACCTCTGTATGTAGTACATTTTCCCACACACAGACCAGGGATTAAATCTAGTGCTAGGTAGCACTAAATATTAAAGTAGCAGTCATGTAATGCTCACAAATTCTCTCTCCACAGGAACTACAGGTAAATGGGTGAGGTAACCCCTATTATGAGTAGAGAATTGCGTGTTTAACTTTCCCAGACTGTTAAAATCGGTTTACTGTCACATATTTGATTGTCATTTAGATGATCGAATATGTGCAAAAATCATTTTCTCGAACTGAGAGTTCGATCACCACAATGTTGAAGCTGACATGAGCGAACAGCCGTTATTGTCAGCTTCAGCACTGTGGTGCAGATCGCACTATAGTGGGGATCGGGAAATGTACTCTAATCCTCACTGTAGTGTGATCTCGCAGTTTGTATATATTAGTTGGGGGGTGGGGGGCACACCCCCCCCACATGGGGGGGGTGGAGGGGGGTTGCCCCCCTGCAAACGTTATTGTTAGTTGTGGTCATATTTGAGCATTTCAGCAAAGTCGCTATTCGACATTGCTGAAGTGCTCCATTCAATATTTTGGTTGCTCGGTGTTTTGATTTCCGACAATATTTGTTGGAAATCATTGCGTTCGTCTAAATGATGTTCGCAAATATGATAGTAAACCATTAAAATCATTATCAAGAATGTGAAAACTCAGCAATGTGCAGTCAGAAATAATAAGTGTGGTATGGCTGTATGCCTGGAGTGTTGGTTAAAAGTTGCTGCAGTCGCAGTCACTGCTATTTGCTTCTATTCACATGCCTGCCAACCAAGGCATGACTGCTGTTTAGTGTCTGTACGTACACATACATGTCTGTCAAGTGTCATGATTTCACATTATGTAATTAATAGTGCATAATCCACCTGTTACAGGAATACCATGGCAATGAGTACCTATATTGCACAGTATCACTGTTTCAGCCCACAGAACATCTTGGTAGCTTTATAGGTCCACCTGATGTACAAGTGTTCTGTGTAGGTGTGTACCCGCAGTTGTTACTGTTTGTACCATAGTGTCCTATACATATAGCTTGAGAGGTATGTACATGCTACATCAGATACATGAGACTTGTACTCACTGTAAACATAAGGAAAATACAGACCCATAGACTAGATAGTAGTACTGTTGTCAAGGAAGTAAGGTGCAATGTTACTAACGATCTGATTTTCTCTCTCTCCTTACCCCTTATCTTCATTAATTTTTTACTGTTATTTATTCACTGGTTATGATTTACTATTAACATATGTTGTTACATTAACTGTTTTTTGAGGCATGTGTTATTATTGTTATATATTATAATGGCTGCATATTAACACATTTTGTTAAATGACCTATTTTGTTGACCTTATGCTGTAACTGTTACTGGCAAGCTGTTATACTGACTGTTCTGTTATTTATTGTTGTGTTTCACATAATTTACATTGATATGTAATTGCAATATTTCCAATGTTTTGACATGCTGCTATTACTAACAATGTTTTGTTAATAACTAATCTATACTTATTGCTATACCTCCATTACCACAGCACGTTGGGATAGGCCGGTTCCTGGTGTTCCGCCTACCTTGCCACGACTGGCCATGACACTGGATCCTAGCATGTCTGGGACCTAAGCCGGTGGTGCCCCCTCCACTGCCCCTGCACTACCTGCTACATTGGGTGGAAATGCCTCAGGGGATGGGACCCAGCCTCCCCCTGGGAGCGGTGAAAGTATGGCTGGTGCAAAGGCTCTCAACACTGAAAGCAATCTCAAAAACTGGCCAGCACCTGGGTGAAACCAAAAACTAGTTAATAGTGGCAACTCCAAAAGCTATAATTAAACTATAGCTATAACATAGCAGTCAAACCTGTTTCGGCATCCATATGCCTTCCTCAGTGAACACAGCACACAAATATTTCATGGTATAAATACACATCACATTTGCATAATTAATTAAGGTTGCTCACTGAGGCCAGGTCTAAACAATCTCGCTAGTCTGATGATCCAATTACATTCCTTAGCATTTGAAATAGAGTGCCAACCCATTTTGCCCTGTCTATTCCCTTTTATTATGTCAATAATAGTAAAATTAAACTATGCTGTAGTGTGTTGTAAAGTATGCTTATATAATGAGCTGGAAGCTCCTTTATTATGTATATCACTGAGATGTTCAGAGACCCTCACCCGTAAAGACCTAGATGTTTGGCTCACATAAAAGGCTGAGCAAGAACAACTGGCTAAATAAATCAGCCAGTCTGTGCTACAATTGCCAAAAAATGAAATGCCATAAACCCTGGAAGTATTTGCACTGATAAAACTCTTAGATTTACAAACATGTTGATAAGCTGAACAATGACCACAAGGGAAACAACCCTTCAATAGATCTCTAAATAGGGTAGTTTGTGATGAAGTCATCTCTCTGTTATGTTTATAATGACTAAAATGTGACCCCAAAGTGGGGCCCCTTCGGAAGGAAAACAAACACCTGGGTCCCAGAATTTCTGAGATTCTGTCATCTGATTTAAGGATACCCCAATACCGATCAACAATGTTTCGAAGAACACTGGTATTGCGCCCATAAGTAGTAACAAGCCTAAGATGGATATTATCATCTGGAACTCTGGATTTATATGTTAATAGGTCAGATCAGGTTTGTGTGGACATCCAGTTACTAGCAGTCAAAATGGTATTGTGATCATAACCTCTTTGATCAAACCTATTAACAAGATAATTTTAGAATTCCTGATAAGATTTCTCAGAGGAACATATTCGTCTAATACGGAGGAATTGAGATTTGGGAATGTTATTGATTAGATGTCTGGGATGGTAGCTGGAGGCATAGATTAGCGTATTATATTGGGGATGTTTCCAAAACACCTTGGTACTAAGTGTTTGGCCCCTCTCCCTAATTACAGTCGTATCCAGAAAATTAATTTTCATGGAATGATAATGTACCATAAATTCAATGCCCCACTTCTTCTCATTCAAATATTGCATGAATTCCTGTAAATAGGTCTCATCTGCTCTCCATACCACCCAGCAATCATCCAGATATTGTCTCCAAATGTCAATTTCAGAAATGTATATGTTATGACAGATGTTATAAATCAATTGTTCCTCATGGAATCCCATGAACAAATCTGCATATATGGAAGTGAAAGATGCTCCCATAGCAGTACCTTTGAGTTGCCAGTAGCATTTGCTGTGAAAATAAAATACATTCTTGCTAAGAACGTGTTCAGTCATACAAATCAAAAGAGTGTTAAAGCCTGGTGGATATATATTAGCCCTTTTTAACCAGTATTCAAGGGCTTCTAAACCAGCCCAATGAGGAATACTGATATACAATGCACTAACATCCAAGGTGCACATAAGCCAATGTGGTTCCAACTGTGTGTCTGATATGATATGCAAAAATTGTGTGGTGTCCTGGATCCTGGATCTAATAAGTGGTAATAAAGGTTTGAGATATTTAGTTAAGAAAGCTGATAGGGGTTCAGTCAAAGAGCCCCGACCCAAAACAATGGGTCTGCTCAGAGGCTTTTGTAGATTTTTGTGAATTTTGGGTAACAAATAAAGATACTGTGACTGAAGATCAGCAACAGTAACATGGAAACATACCATTTTTCTTACAATCCCCTCATCTAAAGCATTCTTAAGAAAATCATCAATTTCCTTTTTAAATCTATCAGTGGGATCCAAAGGCATATACATGTAAAATCGACCATCTGATAATTTCTATTAGCCTCATCTAAATACATGGCCCAGTCCAGAACTACCACTACCCCACCCTTATTGGCAGGGAGAATGACCAAATCTTTTCTATCTTTCAGATTTATAAGGGCTTGTTTTTCCTGGTTGGTGAGATTGGATCTCTGAAGCTGAAAATCAGACCCAAAAAAATGCAAATCCTTCAGTGCACACTGTTGGAATGTAGCCACGTCTATCCATCTGAGGCATAAATGAGGATTTATGAAATGTAAAATCAGTAGATCTTTGAGTATGTGATTGAGACTGAAAACACAATTTTAAATGAATCAAACAGCAAAAAGACATGATGTCATTAGCAAATGTATCCTCATAAACCAGAAAACCAGGAATGAAATTCAAACCTTTATTAAGAAGATTGATTTCACCATCTGACAACTGTACTGATGAAATATTGTGCACATTATGAATAGGGCTTACTGGGGTATCAGTACTTCCAAAAGTTTTTCTATGTTTTCTGGATGTTGCATGTTTACAGCTCCCCCCCCATGTTTGTTCCTCCTAAAGGGTCAAAACCCACAAATTTCTTCGCCACAGGTGACTCAGAACTGTGAACAGTCTCTATCTCAGTGGACGAGGCTGATTCGTCTCCAGAAGTACCACTCAAACTAGTTGTGGTCTTCTTGAAAATAGAACATGGTCTTTTCCTCTTGAAAGTGGGTTTGGTATTTTCATGTGTTGTAAACTTAACATTTTTGCCTGGTCCGAATGGTTTACCTCTTTGATAATCATTTACATCCCTATTAAATTTGTGTACTTTCTTGTCCTCGAGCTGTTTCTCAAGGGAAAACAAATCCTGAAACAATTTTTGTAAATGTGGTGTGTAAAAAGACTCACTCTCATAAACCTTAACTTGTTCACAAATCTGATTGACTTCAATAATATATTTATCAATCATCCATTCATAATAGGAGAGCAAAACCTCCACAAAAGACATGGAGGCCTTTTGCTGAGCTTGAAACCAAGCTTCAGATAAAGAATCATCTATAACATTCACTAGGGGTTGTATACGTATTCCTAGTCCACATGGAGTAATACATTGAGTCTTATAGGCAGTAAATAACTTTAAATGCCACACATTTGTTCTTAGTGACTTCATACTCTTCATTAGCTGATTGAAAAGGGTGTTGCAGATATGTGAGGGATCATTATTATCAGTATTATTGCTAGCAGATTGTGAAGATCCCAGCCCAAAGGCTTGTAAATCATTTTTAACTGCAGACAAATCCTATAGAAGAGTATGAAGATCCATTATATAATGTTATTTATGAAACAAAAAAAACTTTGACTTATTGTAAAGGTGGCCCGATAGTTTGACAAGCTGAAAAACACAACTTGTTTGTCATAAACTACATCAAAAACAACTGAATGTTATATGCAATAGTAAATATAGTAAATAGTAGTCAGATTGGCAAACCATATACTCATATAGGCTATGAACCTAATAAATGACCAACGAGTTAACTAGGAACCCTAGGCTGTTATAACAATAGCTCAGTGATTTAGTTACCTGAAAAAACTCTACTAATATATCATCCATGCACCTAGAATACCTAGAGTGCTATGTACTCTAACAAATACTGTAACTATTGGCCAGATTGGTCAACCAGACAAGCATATAAACCCTAAGTATATTAGCTATAATGCCTAAATTGTAAGGAGTCTTAATACCAGCCACATTTATAAAAAAAAACCCAATCCCTAGAAATTATAGGTTGGTGAATGTCTAAAGCCACGCTGGAACAATTCAAAATAATATTACAGTTGTATCCCAAATCATACATCCAAATGCACTAATATAGCATTCCTGACCACCAAAATATACCATTGGAAAGGCTAAAGCCCAATATAAATATGAGCAAAATTGCCTAAAAAATAATACTATCCATCGAACAAAGCCCAAACATTTGAACACATGCAATGGAAATGTCCGAGCCGAATATTCAGCCCTACACAAAATTATATGTTAAAAAATACACCCATTTGCAATAGTCCTAGGAAAAATATCCAAATTTGCTGGCAAACATAGGTCAGTCAATGCCTGAAGGCATCACTGGAACATATGTAGATGGTAATATCCAAGCCGAGACTTCAGCCCCGCACAAAACTATATGTTAAAAAATAAACACATCTGCATTAGTCCTAAAGAAATTTCCAAATTCGCTGGAAATTGTAAATAAATGCTGTTAGCACGCTGAAACCGTTCTCAAATGATGACGCATTTGTGTCCCAACTTGCCATAAACACACTGCTGAATAAAAAGATCAAATAATTAGCATTCTTCACTGTCCAAGTATGTCAAGGTAAGGGTAAAAAGTCAAAACAGGATTATCCAAACACTAACACTGCACATCAGCTAAATCATGTATTAAGAAATACGATATATACATAGCTTATGCTTTAGGATTGTAATAAATCCTGATAGAGCAGCACAAAAAAGCACACTAATGAAATATCCCCATTCAATGAAATTGGCGGACCAAAATAAACCACACACCCCAGTAAAACAAATATTAAACTATGTCCTAATGGCTCCACCAAAATGCAAGAAAGCCAATGGAAAACCCAAATAACTGGCGTTCTCCCCCACCCTGCTATTTGTAAAAATCAGCAGAGTCAATACAAAAAGTCAAATGCAAACAAATTTAGCCTTACTAAGGTTGTTCAGCTGTGTTCATGAATGTAAAAAACAAAAGTTAGAGTCCTTGAACATCCATAGATACTGAAGTTCCCAAAACAATGAATTTTATGAATGTCCAAACTTTTCGCAAATTCTGAAGTAATCCAAAAGTCTGATGTATGTCTCTGCCAATGGATATATGTCCACAAAAGGAATCCTGTAAAGTAACCACAACTTCACCATGAAATAACACAACAACGGCCAACCTTCGTTTCGCCATATAGTAGATCGAGGCCCCAAATCATAATAGTAGAGTGATTCCAAAGCAACAAAAACTCAGCACAATGTAAAAAGACTGACGTACATCACTGCCTAGACAAGGGAATAACCCACGAGCTCACATCAAATGAAGAAGGCACCTCAAATGAAAATGTGAAAGTATACCAAATCCTGGAGTCAAATTGGAATAAAGAGGCTAGTTTTTGAGACTGCTTTCAGTGTTGTGGGCCTTTGCACCAGCCATACTTGCTGTTCCTGTGTCTGTATTTGGATTTTTGATTACCACTGTTGGCTCAGAGTTCTGGATGATATAAATCTTGGGCTTGTTACTACTTATGGGCGCAATACCAATGTTCTTTAAAACATTGTTGATCGGTATTGGTGTATCCTTAAATCAGATGACAGAATCTCAGAAATTCTGGGACCCAGGTGTTTGTTTTCCTTCTGAATGGGCCCCACTTTGGGGTCACATTTTAGTCATTATAAACATAGCAGAGAGATTACTTCATCACAAACTACCCTATTTAGAGATTTATTGAAGGGTTGTTTCCCTTGTGGTCATTATTCAGCTTGTCAACATGTTTGTAAATCTAAGAGTTTTACCAGTGCAAATACTTTCAGGGTTTATGAAATTTCATTTTTGGCAATTGTGGCACAGACTGGGTGATTTATTTAGCCAGTTGTTCTTGCTCAGCCTTTTATGTGGCCCAAACATCGAGGTCTTTGTGGGTGAGGGTCTCTGAACATCTCAGTGATATCCATAATAAAAGAGCTTCCAGCTCATTATGTAAACATACTTTACAACATACTACAGCACAGTTTAATTTTACTATTATTGACATAATAAAAGGGAATAGACAGGGCAAAATGGGTTGGCACTCTATTTTAAATGTTAAGGAACGTAAACTGGATCATCAGACTAGGGGGATTGTTTAGACCTGGTCTCAATGAGCAACTTTAATTAATTATGCAAATGTGATGTGTATTTATACCACTAAGTATCTGTGTGCTGTGTTCACTGAGGAAGGCATATGGATGCCGAAACTGGTTTGACTGCTTTGTTATAGCTATAGTTTAACTATAACTTTTGGAGTTGCCACTATTAACTAGTTTTTGGTTTCACCCAGGTGCTGGCCAGTTTTTGACATTACAGTCTGTTAAATGCCTTGCATGGAGTACATTTTGCCACACATAGTCCTGGGTTCAAATCCAGTTTTGTCTAGCAGTTCAATTACATTATTGTGAAGACAGCAAGTAATGACAGAGTCATGCAATCCTAATCTGCACAGGTTACTGCTAGTTAATGAACTACAACCTATTTTTCAAGTCGGAGGCCTGCAGGTAGGGACACACTACATATATCCATATAGCCTAACTATATGTTGCCTACTACTCTGTTATTGGCACTGTTGCATAACAGATGTACCATAATCACTTGCCTCAATTGGACTATATAGGGTACCCTTACCTTGGCTCTGCCATAGCAACAGGGTTGCCACAGCTGCCACAGTTACACATACAGCTTGCTGTCCTCAAAAGTGTCCACACACCCCCTATGTGTGCTAGCCTGCAGCAGCAGCTGCAGCCTGTAACATACACAGCTGTATGTAAAGGTAGCTGCTACAGACCTACCATACCTACCAAACCCCTAGAACAAGGGATCTGGATACAGCCATATGTAATGTGGGGCTAAGGCCCATGGATTGGGACATGTGTAATGGTTTGCCCCTATAAAGATAGTAGGTTGATAGAATAACAACTAATGCATTAGCTTGCATATTCGGATGGGTATGAAGTCTGACACTCAAGTGTGTCTCTTCCCTTACTGACCTCAACCCACAATGTTTGCCAGTGAACTGCCAGATGACCACTATGTCATGGGACACTGACCACACATATGAGGCAAAACTGTGGACGTACTCCATAAATCTCTGCAGCTGACAGTTATGGTACCTACCTTCTGCAATGCTGTACTCTCCACACCTCAGTGATGTCCAGCTTAACAACTAAGAAACGGGCCCAGGTCTTCATGAAGACCTTATATACTGCACTGTCATGGCAAGTCATTGGCCAATGATAGTGCAATTCAGCTGTTTTGGCTGCAATTAGCAATTCTAAGCCACACACTGGTGCAGAGGCAATTACCTGTTAATGAGCAGTACCTTAAAAAGGCAAACAGCTGCGTATGGGGAACAGCTTTGTATGAGACTTAACTCACATGGAGAGCAGATTTCCAAAAGTTTACCAGAAGCAAAGTTCAAAAAAGGAATACTGCACTCCAGCAGGTATGTAATAGATTTCTCTATGTAACAGGATGTGGATGGGAGGATGGAGGTATGGGGAACAGAGATTACAACAGTAAGCCTGTCTTAGATCTATGGTAATGACGTGTCAGTGATACTCTGCTGTCTTACACCTACAAATATGCCTCTCAATTGTCCCTGATTTTTAATCACATCTCAGCTTTGTCCCTGTCAATCCCTACTACAACAGTTGGCTGTTGTAGGAAAGCTAGTGGATTCCACATAATATATAGTGACAATGAGTAAGGGTGTGCACTCCTGTAACGTTAAACGAAGTACTGTAATCTATCCCCCTAATTCAGTCACTGTCTCACATAGATAGTTCTAACATTTTAAAAGTGTCCCTGAATGTCTCTGATGTACTCTGGCTAAGTCCCTGTTTCTGTTGACATATGTCCCTGTTTGGTTGACAGCTATGGCTAACATACCTGTCAACCTCTTACAGCATGAAACCAGGACAAAGCCATAATTTAGGGGGGACAAAGGCCCAAACTCAGTGACAGTGTTTAAATATTTGTCAGATATCCACACATTTGTGTGAAAATGACCAAAACTATGAGGCAAACATCCTGACATTCTGCAAACATCTGTATAGTTGAGAGGTATGATGCGTACATGGAACATATGCTGCAGCAGGTTTGCATTGTTTTCTGTCATTGTGGCACATTGGTGTTGCTGGACTGACCCCATACAGTTGTTGTAATAGCACACTGTTAATTGTCTGGCAGTGGCCATATGACATATTAGAGGGAGTTTGCCCATAGGGGACACACCACAGTAGACTGCAGTGCTGGGTGTTGGAACATACAGCAGAATCTGTCATGGCACCCAGGGATATACCCCATTATTGCTATGTCTTGGTGGTATCCATACACGTAGAGTTTTGCCAGACTGTGGGGTATGACGTGTGAGGGAGCAGTGGATAGTGCAGACCATTATGGGTGAGCTGAATCTGTACATAGTCGATGTCCACATATCTGGCTCTGTAATGTGTTTCCCTTTTGTTGTCTTTCGTCAACCATGTATCGACAAAGACGTACCCCTTCTCAGAGGTGGAAAATGACATGATAGTAGATGAACTGAGACAGCACCATCAGATCTTGTTGTCCAGGGGGAGGCATATTCGGGAGCAGCAGGCAGCACTGTGGGCAGACCTTGTGCAGGATGTCAATCAGGTCGGCCGACAGGACAGGAACTATGAGCAGGTCTGACACCAGGCCACAGACATGCTGAATGCTGCATGATGAAGGGCAGCTGATGTTACCAGGGATCTTGCCACCACCAGTGGAGGGCCTGCGACAGAACTTCCACTTACAGCCACAGAGGAATTCCTAGTGAACCTAGGAACACACAACAGCTCCCTGGCATCCATCACACCACACTTCATGGAGGTCAGTGCCACTGTGCCCACAGCAGACGAGTGTCCAGGTAAGCGTACGGTGTTCATCAGTGTAATATTGTATCAGTCTTTGTGGCAGGCTGTATATACCTGTACATGGGTGTTAGGTCTATCTGCATTGGAGGGGGGAGTTAGGGATTATGCACAGTTGTACACACATACTCAGAATGTCAGCAATACAGCCAGTATCAGAGTAGGTACTGTACATGTGGATGTATGCACATATTACCTTGTGGTGCTGCAGCCTTTAGTGGTGTTGACAATACGTCTCCCTCACCTTTTCATAGGTCTATCAGGAGTGGCCCAAGTCCATGGTCCTGTACCTGGTAAGTATGATACAGTTTTTTATGGATCATATATACCCTATGAAAGTTAAGGGCTGCCATATTGCCCTATGTACAAATGTTCTGCCTAGCCAGAGTAGAATATTTTTATGTTCCATTTGGGAACAGATAACTACAGTTCATAGACAGGTTAGTCACAGGTGTGTATTTAAATGACCATCGAAACATCTGCACTTATAGTTATGAGCAGCTACACAGCCTGGTATACATGAGCAATTACTCCAAGTTGTCTGTTCAAACACAAAAGGGAGATGCTATATACCTGAGGCAGTGACACTAGTACTGACACATCATTCTCAAGATAGGTGTACTGGATGTTATGTGTAGGTCTATCATGTATAGTGTCATATTTCATACCTTACAGGCAGATTGTACTGGCAACTTTACCTGGATGTGGCTGAAGTGTGTGTTATAAAGGGCTTGACTTGTCTGTGTATCTTGGTGTGAGGTTGTCTGTTGTGCATGGGAGCGAAGATGAGAAGATGTGTGACTAATAATGCAGTTGTGGATCCTCATTTATGTGAGCCTGTGTGGATTACCATACATAAAATTGCAGGTAGTAATGTACTTCTTTTATCTTGGTTTTCACAGGTGACCGGGGCGGGGGGGGTTGAAGTCTGTCCCCCTCACAACCTGATGTCAGTGTCTCATCAGACTCTGATGATCATGGTAGCCATATTGAGGCACAGGTGGGGTTGTCAGGAGCTGGATCTGTCCCAGAGGTTGGCATCCCTCTTCTGCCCCTTTGTCACTGCACACATCCAGTATGCCCACACATACCCAGTCCCCAGAAGCCACAAATATTGGACAGTCAGAGGGTGACGGCATTGAACAGGACAGTGTGACAACTATGGTGTCAGTTAGTGTAGACAATGGCCATAGCCAGAGAGCTGGCGAGGTCTCACACAGGTGGATTGACAGGGGTGATCATAGGAGGACTACTGTCCATCTACCACCAGTTGCAGGTGTCACATCACGGGTCACTTGGTGCATGTTTCTGACCATCATGGAAGCACAGGCACTTTCTGAACACAACACAAGATGGACACTTAGGGTTATGGATGCAGCACAGTCTGACATCTGTGACTGCCTCCACCATACTGGGGACACCCTGGATAAGTTCACTGATGCAGTAGACAGACAGTGGGCTGAGACAGTGTCTGTCTTGGATCGCACATTTTCTGTGCTGGAAAATCTAGTTGGAGACGGGCATTGGACACGTGGATGTAGGTCAGCAACACCATCTGCTGAAAGTCCACGTGGCCATGCAGAGTCGCACTCCCATAGTGGCAGTACCACCGCTGTTGCAGAGGGAAGTGTGCTGTCCACACCATGACATGGCAGGTTATGGGCATGTGATCCTGGGTGGTTTTGTAGGGGACACAGCCCCAGCATTTTGCAGTCACCATCAGGTACTAGCACAATATCTGACCTTGGGCATGGTGCTTTCAGTGCTACTCCTGGCAGAGCCAGGTCCCATATTCATGGCCAGAGATGGTAAACTGTCCACTCTACCATGTACAGTCCACAGCCGTCCAACATATACATGTGTAGAGCTAGCACTGGGCTTGACTGTGTTCACGCACACACTCAAACACCATGTCACATGCAGGTCACCTCAAGACACACACGGCACTTCTCCATGGCCAATCTAACCCACAGCCCTCCTGACTCACACACATGCTATCAACTGTTTGGCACAGCCTAGGGCTCAGGCACCCCCACACCACACCGTGTGCATGTGATGATACCTGTGCCACATCCCTACCATCCGTGCCATCGATGCAGGAAAATGCTACTATTTGTCAGATGCACAAGGTGTCTATATCACTTGACATGTACTTGTGCAGTGCAGTATTGTTTTGCCATGCCACTTGTTGTGGGCCACAACAGATACTGTATGCTGGCATGTTTCATGACTACGCATTACACTTTGTGTATCTTTGTTGCATGATGTTGGACTGGCAGTAGTGTTACAGAATGAGAGTTATGTCACGGACCTGTGTATGTTTCTGTTCCAGCAGTCTGAGGGGATACACTATGGACACATGGTGGCAATACAGCAGCAAAGGATGGCATAGCAACACAGCAGAAATATGACATCAGCAAGGTAAAGGCAGTATATGTGCATAGCACCCTATATGCATATGTGTAGAACAGTCTATCAGCGACAATGGGGACAGTTAGCATACTCATGCCTTCATACTTTGTGATTAGGTCTGCTACCCTGGCTGCATGTCACTTGGGTTATCTGAACTTATAAATCTAGAAGTTGTGGTGATGGAGTTGACATGTCTACAAATATCCTGTGTCCGGGTTAGACAGGTGACGGACATCAGTTATGATTATGTATAGGAGGGCAATTTAGGGTCAGCAGTTAGTCACAGAGCCAAAATGTGCATAACCATTGCACGGGGATAGCCCATAAGGCCATGTCTGTAGTACTGCATGGGGATATATTCACACACACACAGAGTAGGCTGATGTGAGATTAGAACCCCTACCTATCTACAGTTGCACATTATAGCTTGCAGTACTTATTGCGTGTAGCATGGGTTACATCTGTTGTATATGTGATTGCAGACACAGTACTTGTAGAGAACGCAAAGTAGCCTTGTGTTAGACAGCATGTATGGCCTGCAGAGTGATATTGCTTGGTACTGTTATTGTATCTTGTGTCCTAGGATTGAGGTACCTGTCACTATCCCTGCTATGTGTGTACAGTTAACAGTATGGCCATATGTGACTGGTTGCAGTTAGATAGGCAAGCATTTGGCCAGGAACAATATCACCTGTCCATGAAATGCATTGAACCATTGTACAGTACAACACCTGCTTACCTGTGTCTGTCTACAAAGTGAAATTCCACAGGCAAAGGGGCCTGTGGGTGAGTGGATTATGTATTGTTGTGGCCTTGGTTTGGTTGCTTTGGGCAACTGTTTTGATGTGTGAGTGCAGATAACCTCAGCATTCCAAGGGTATGTGGGGAAATCCATACATCCTGATATATATATATATATATATATATATATATATATATATATATATATATATATATATATAAATGTGTATAACAGGGATGTCTCTATAAATGTTGCTGTGTGTGTGTACGTTATATATATGATTTCTGTAGATATATGTCGAGATTCTATGTATCATTGTAATATATGTAGCTCTATATATATATATATATATATATATATATATATATATATATATATACATATTGGTATGATATGTATATGGGGTACATACTGATAGATACACTACACATGTGGGAGGGGGATAAGGTCAGACAGATATGTAGAGGTAGCTGTCTGCATGTACAGATACATTTCCACATAGCAGGTCTTTGTGAGGAAGAGGCAACAGAATTGCACTCAAGTTAGCTAAGTATAGGAGCATGACCAGTGGGACTGTCAGTACTTACAAGGTGACTCCAGGCCAGAGCTACCTGCATTCCAGGCCGGGATTTTGTGTGCTACAGACATTGGCAGCTGCACCTGTTTCCACAGTACAGCACTTCCCTGACATTGTCCACAGCACTCTCCGTCTGTGTGCTGTAATTAATATGTGACTGGGCTACATGATGTAACACCTCATAAAGGGTGACAGTGTGCACACCTCTCACCATACCTCTCACCTTCTTACAGCAAGAAATTTGGACAAAGCCATTATTAAAAGAGGGACAAAGGTCCCAAAACAGGGACAATTTTTTAATATTGCAGTTACAAACTTAATAATAACATATAGAATAACAGATAGATATAAATAACATAAACAATAAATAATAAATAATAATAATACAAATAACAGATAGGTGACAGAATAACAGGTTTTGCTTTAGCATGGATTTTCTGAACGGTATGAAGTCTGAAGCTCAAAGCCTGTCATTATTTTCTAATTTCAGTGTTTAATGACGTGTCACTAATTTGTCAGAAAAGCACAATTTTATGAAAAACAGTCCAAAAAATATGAGGCAAAAATCTGGACATTCTGCAAAAAATCTGTACAGTTTAGAGGCATGCTCACTGTACATGTTTATTCATAATGTCCAGTCCATACCTCTCAACCTCTTAGAGTAAGAAATCTGGACAAAGCCATGAAAAAAGTGGTACAAATAGGGGCAATTTTTAAATATTGCTCTTACAAACTTAGAAAGCTGATAAAATAACAGGTTTTGCATTAGCATGAATTTTCTGAAGGGTATGAAGTCTAAAACTCAAATGTCTATCATTATTTTCTAAGTTCAGTCTTTAATGATTTGCCACTAATTTGCCAGAAATCCACAATTTTATGAAAAACGGACCAAAAATATAAGGCAAAAATCTGTACAGTTGAGCGGTATGTGTCCAGCATTTCACCCCATATGTCTGGCCAGTTCCTCATACATTTGTGGTGTTCCAGTAACATTTTGTATAAGGCAGTCAGTGAATAGCACTAACTACAGACAAACATTTGAGTGTTGGACTTTATATCCTTTAGATATGCTGTACTGATGCAACCCACTTTCATACTAGCCACCTCCTAGGTGAATCAGAGCATCTGAATGTTTGTCTCTAGTTTTGGCCCTTTGTCCCCCCATTCTCTCTGGCTTTGTCCAGCTTTCATGCAGTAACAGATTGAGGGGTATGACAGTCTGTGGGGACACCACCATATGACTACCTCACATGCAAAAGATGTGGATACTGCCAGATTCAAACCATCAGCACCATCGCCCATGCTAATGTCCCTAGCCTACTGAGCCACACACGCTGCCAGACAGGGATGCGTCATTCATCACACAATTAATGGCATATAGACATACATTGTCACCCCTGTATTATGTGACACATACAACGCATGGCCAGGTTCTATGCCACAGCTCTGGAATTGGCTGGTCTGCTGATATATTATTGCAGATTTACTGTTACAGCAGTTGTATGGGTACACTGATGTGTTGGTGGTGGGGGACAACCAAGTTATGCTCTGCTAACATAAACAGTTGTGTGACTGTCATGTGGCCCCACTGTTTGCCATCACCCTTGAATAATGTAATGGACTTTTTCAGCCATTTGGCCTAGTGCATATTATGGAGCACATACTATTGGACAGAGTACCTGATGTCCCAAGTGGCTGTTAGATCTTCCCAAGTAGCCCAGTAGCCCACTATATTCCCTTGCATATATGTGGCAGGTCATACATATGCTACCATATGCTAGTACCCCTTAATTGTGATGAATAGGTGTGTGCCTTACCTTGTGAATGCAGCAGTTGACAGACCTGTAGTTCGGGGCTGAATCTGTCTGATGCATGCAGTACACAGCCAATACATGGTTAGGTACAGGTTATGTGGGCTGGCTGGCATCATTTTTACTAATATGTATGTGAGTTAGAGTAAGGTGTCAGTCCCTAGGGCCCTACGTTGTCAGTGCATGTGCTATGCATTTTCTCTTGGCCAAGGCCAGGGCATACTAGGCATGCCTACATCTGCCTACAGGAACAACCTGTAGGGTTTTCTCCTCGGACTCCCCCTGTGGGTGTGGCTGTGGTGACCTAGGCACTAGTGGGGGCTATGTATCTCTTCCCTTTGCTGATCCTGCTACAGCTGTTTCTATAGGATCATATTGTGTAGCATACCACATACTGTGAACATGTGTGTACATGTGGCTGGAGAGTACTGCAGGGCTCCACCAGATATATCAAGGTACCAGAACTGTGACTTAAGCAACCCAAACACACACTCTATGATGTTTCTAGCTTGTGTGTGTGCCTCATTGTGGCATTCTTCAGTGGGTGTAGGTGCATTTTTTATGGCTGACATCATCCAGAGTTCCAGTGCATAGCCAGCATCCCTCGGTAAATGGCCGTAAGGGATGTCCCCCCTAGCAAGCATCTGGTACAGCTGTGATGCATGCCAGATATGGGAGTTGTGATTACTGTCAGGGCTGCCAGCACACACATTCATGATAATGCCCTGGACATTGCACATGACAGTTGATGGAGTGATACCCCTTGCAGTTGATATAGATTCTACCCTCCTCACTGGGTGGTCCCTTGATGTGTACATGAGTGCAATCTTTGGCACCTAGTACCTCAGGGTAGTGTGCTACACAGTAGAAGTGTTGCATACTGTTGGCCCTTGCCTCAGGGGTGAGGGGAAAATAAATGT
The DNA here is from genome assembly GCF_019279795.1 of Protopterus annectens. NCBI lineage: Eukaryota > Metazoa > Chordata > Ceratodontiformes > Protopteridae > Protopterus > Protopterus annectens. The sequence continues at coordinate 456,673,849 of NC_056746.1, forward strand.
GCTCACTGGCATGTGGTAGCATGGCATCCAGGAACTGGTGGAGTACCCTGGATGCTGATGCCCGTGAGACCCCCATCATGTCCCCAGTTGGTCTTTGGAAAGTACCTATAATCCTAAGAGCTACACATACCCTTGCTTCCACTGGGATAGATTCCCCTCTGTTGGCTCTGGGTCTGAGTTAGGGTCGGTAGAGCTCAGTGAGTTTTTGTGGTATATCCCTGTCCACTCAGTAGCGCTCTACAATCTCCAGCTCATTTAGCTCCTGGAAGGTTACCCTGGGGCTGAACACTCTTCTCCTTCTCAGTCTAGGCCTATAGTCAGCAGCAGCAGCAGCACTGACCTCAGCAACAAGCACATACATATGTTGCAGACCTGCAGCAGCCCCTAGCATTCATTCAGTTAAAACTCCCAAGTCTGTACTCCACTTTTGCAGAGTATGGGGATGAAATTAGATTGTAGGGTGTATGCAACCTTTATAGTGCTCTACTGTAGATGCATGTGTGATTGGCTACCCATGATGCATTCTACCTGCCAAGTACAACATTAAGGACTGTTAATGACCCTAGTTTAAGTGAAACAGGGCTCATCAGTAATTAAGATATCATTGCCTTTCTCAGCCAATTTTTTCTTTTTGAACAGCTTTCCTCGCTCAGCACTGTAGCATGCCATGCAAACGCATGCCATGAAGGTAAACAGTGCTCAGCACTCAGTGTACAACCCCATGAAAGGTCATGCTCAGCATGGCGGTGCACTGCGCAAATATGCTCAAACCCGATGAAACATGCTCCCGTAGGTAAACAAAGTTAGCAGACACTGTACACACATCCCTACTCAGCAGAGCACCCTGCTGTGAAAACAGGCACCACTGAGCTCCAATGAGCTTTCAAGTCCTCAGACACACACCCCCTTTTCTGTCAGCTTTCTCTTTTGTGGACACCAACACGGTTTTGTGCCTACATGGATGGGATCTGCAGACACGGATACCCATTTGTGCTATTCGGTAACCCCAGCTCATTTGCATAGGGATCTATGCACACAACCTGGAAACAACATGGTTCCAGGCACTGCCTCCTTAGCAACAGAACCATTCCACCATCGTAGATACTCCATGTAGGGTCCTATAATACAATACTGTCACATACTACTAAATTTCATTTTTACACTTTTTAATTTTTTTTTTTCATACCAGCATGTTTGTGCACTGCAGTGCACCTCACAAACATACCCAGATTATTAAAAAAAAATAACATTATTTTTAATTATTTTCCATATGGTTTTTGGACACATGGTGGATAGTTTTGCACATATCTGTCTCTGCTGTGCTATTTCTGCCCATCTACCAGCCCTTTTATGTCTCCTGTAGTTCTTTTTTACATCTTGTACACGGAATTTTTCCATGTATACTACAGACACCGACATGGGGTCTGCAGGACTGCCTGTCTGCTTCCTTGATTGCTCTGCCTCCCTCATTTGCATGCCACCAATACTTCCACGTAGGTGCATGTGTGTACACCGCCCAGCTCTGTTTACTGGATCGCACACCTGCTTAATTTCGTGTAAGCAGTGTGCCACTATGCCTACATAGAAGAAAAGTCCATATAGGCTTTAGTAAATTCCCCCCTTAGACTATTGTTATACAGGTTTGATTGGATGTATATATCTGAAGTCCTGTATTGGAAGTCAAATTTGTGACTGTCTGATTGATGTATTGCAGTGATACTGCTTGAAAAGCAGTCACCACAGACATATATAACTGCTGGCAATTGTACAGCTCAGAAAAAAACTTCAACTAAACTCCTTTCAATGCATCAAGAGGTCTAGGTGGATGAGTAACGATGTATATTTACCACTCATCTTATGTCACTTTGTAATTTATTTAATGAGGAAATTGTCAGACTTCTACATTTTCTTACCTGACACATAATATTCAGTGATCCATTTCCCATACAGTGCCTTCAATGCAGGGTAACAAAGAAAGCCTTCTACTGATATTATTTACTTCACCCCACTAATCAGCTATAAATCATGAAACATTCAGTGAAGGTGCATAACAATCATACATACAATAGTAAAGACATTATTGAAAAGCACATAACTAAGACAACTTAAACTGCCATATTTCTTATTTTAAATTTCTTACTTATAACATAAATTAATTCCAGTGCTTGCAATGTGCTTCCAGCATCATGGAATCCAACATGGGGATGGGAATGTTTGGCAAATTTTCAGCACAGCATAAGCAGGAAGTTCTCATTTTTTTTCCAAACAAGTCTTTTACATATCCTGTAATCAAATTAACTGTAAGACATATAATAGTAGTCTGAGACAAAACCCATTAGATTGGTATTACAATGCAGTATTGATAAATCGACATAAACATGAAAGTTTAACAAGTGTTAAAAACTAAAATGTGCGAATTTAAAAATAAAACTAAAGCAGACAACTCTATTAAAAAACGTAACTGCAGCAGAGTTGCAAGTATTCACAATTTTGTTTTCCCCACACTTGTGTGGTTTAAAAAAACAGCATTTAGTGAGTAAGCAAAGATAAAACAAAAGTAATGTAGTTTTGTATGAGTGAATGAATGTAAGTGTAAGTGAGAATACATGTCCATATGTGTGGTGTATGTATTATACAATCACTGCCACTTCACAGTGGACCTCTCACCCCAGCAATGAATTCCCCTAGATTTGCTTTATAAACGAAAACATTAGTAAATGTTACACTTACATCATCTACCCCAGTCAATAAATAATGACATAATATAAAAAAAGTCATTGTAGAGTGCATGGGATGTCGGTCTCTCATGTACCATAATTAAAACTTCATGTATTAAAAACAGCAACATTTAAACATATAAAAAATTTCCAATATCTAAAATTATTAATATTATTATCATTCAATATACCTCTGTTGAGATCTGTATTTCAATCAGTCCTGCTCCCTCCTTTGCACCTTGCTTAGAGGCTGTCAAATGCCTGAATACAGGAATAAAACTGTTCCTATCACGATGACAGATGCATACACACTTTAGGTGGAAATATAATTCCATAGTAGACACTAGAAGCAGGAAAAAGAAGAAAATAAAAAGGTAAGGAAATCTTGTAAGATAAAACTAATTCCTGCAAGTAGTGATGTTTATGTGAACCAGAAGTTCAAATAAACACACTACAACTGCTGCAATGATATCCTGAACACTTCAAATAATCATTGCACATTATCTTAAAGGAGGAATTGGAGGAGGATCTTGTTGTAGGCCTTCTCAAAGAAGATAACACTTTCACAGTAGCCCTTCTCCCACTCGGGTTCAGATCTGGGCAGTACTACAGGAGTTAGGAAACATGTACTAGTAAATCAGTGTGCCTAACAGGTGGAGCACCATGTGGACACAGGGCCCCAGTCTACAATCAAATAGCCCCCTTATAGGGTGCCTAAGTGAGATACACAGACTCTGACAGTGGAACTGCAGGACATACTGGATCTGGGGATAATCTAGGTGTAAAACAGACCCTAGGTCTCACCAGTGGTGCTGATGGCACAGAAAGATGGTTGCACCAGGGTCTGTGTAGACTATAGGAAACTGAATCATCCCACATTCAGATGCTTACCCCATGCCAGGACAGAGGAAGCTTTAGAGCATTTGGGTGAAGCTAAGTATCTAACTACTATAGATCTGACCAAAGGTTACAAGCACATACCCTTAACACCTGCAGCAAGGGAAAGATTGTCTGTTTTGGCTCAGTTTGGCTGAGTTCACCAAAATGTTCTTTGGGATAAAGAATGCTATGGCAGCCTCCCATGGGTGTGTAGCTCACATCCTACCTGGACCTGGGCACTACACTGTGGCTTACCTGGATGATATCAGAATCTACAACCAGTCTTCGCAAGTACATATTTGACATTCTAGGGAGGTGCTGCTATCCTTCAGACAATTTTCATCTGAACATATCAATACTTCTATATAACCAGTTCTTATGTCAATTAAAATTACATGATTCTTTCAGCCAAAGACATGCAAAATGGTTTAATTAAACGTAATTTAATAGTAATAAGATACCTAATTAAAAAAAACAAAACACAGACTTCTTCTTTTTTCATACATTTCCATCATGAAAGTATAGCTTGCACCTTAATTCTAATATTGGCTTCAAACAGTTATTTAAACCCATTCCTCTATAAGTATGCAAATGCAACTGCCACTTGGTCTGTGCTTCTTGAGGCAGGTCATTAACATCAGTATAGCATATCTTTTTTTAAAAAACATCTTTCAAGTACTTAAAAGTAAATACTTTCTTTATAAGTACAAACATTGTAGTGTTTTCCCACAGCATTATTGCTATTATACTTTCTTTATTGTCAACATATGCTCTGTCATGCAATCAAACAATGCATTCTGTTTTGATCACATAAAAACATTTACATTTACAAGTTGCTACAGAAATAAGATATCTAGTTTTACAATATGAATGATGATTGAAATCATATTGATATATACTTTACTGTTGAAATCTCATTTTCCATTTAAAAATATGTCCATTTTTAAGGTCTGTTCATCTCTCTCTCTCTCTCTCTCTCTCTCTCTCTCTCCTTTAATTTTTTTGTTTTTAATAGTTCTCACTTTCTCACCTTCCTTCATAATATTTTGCAATATAGTTTCCTTTAATTTTACAAAATTTACTTGATTTTCATGTCCCACCAACCCCACTTCCATCTTTTTAACTTCACCTTTAACATTTTGAATTTCTTTTTCTGTGTATTTCACAATCACTTACCTGTATTTCATACTGGTCTGTAAATTAATCAGTGCCCATTCTTTAAGAAACTCCAATTTCTTTGTACCAGCAGTAAGATGCCTTGAAAGTCATAACTCTAAAGACATTTATTGTACTCTTAAACAAGCCAAAACAATTGCCATTTCCATATACTGTGCCTTACTGCACATAGTTTCCTTTCTATTTGCACAAACAGTTCTTCAAAGCAGGTTGTCCCCATCTTCAGTTATGGCCATAAACTTTAAGTAGTGACTGAAAGAATGAGATCATGGCTACAAGCACTGAAAATGAGTTGCCTTCGTAGGATTGCTGGGCTCACTCTTCTTGACAGAGTGAGGAACTCAGTAATTTGGGAGAATCTTCTAGTAGAACCAGGTAGGGATTATAATTATTGTTAACTGTTTTTTTCGTATATCATTTTATGAGGCAGAATGGCAACTGCTTTAGCTAGATCCAAGTAAGTGACTGCTGCAGACATTCCTTCATTCTTAACTATTGTTATTGTCTTGTCATAGAACTCTATGAAATTTGTTAATCTACGTTTGGAAAAAAAATGTGCTGCCTGATATAATGTAAAGTATTTTCTCTTTTATTTTCCATTAATTCTAGTAGGCACTGCTCAAAATGTTTACCTAATATTGAGGTCAAACTAACTGGTTGATAGTTCTCCATCTTTGAAGTTTTCCCATTTCTAAGAACTGGACTGACTATGGACTTCTTCCACATACAGTAGATATAAAAAGTTTACATACCCCTGTTAAAATGCCAGGTTTTTGTGATATAAAAAAATGAGACCACCATTATTGAACTATGATTTCAACATCCAAGTGATGTATCAATTTTTATATCATATCATTTGTAATACCAAATCCAACACATTGTCTTTCCTTGTGTTCTGATCTACCAATTGGATCATCCCATAGAATTTTATCATTTCAATAAACTTGGTGGAAATATTATTGTCTGCGCATAGTGTCTTCCAAATAATATATGGATGGTTAAAATCTCCTAGAAGAATTATTTTATCATTATTAAATTTTTCTTCAAAATTTTCAAGACATTCCTTGTGTTTGACTCAATCCATAATTGACTGATGATAGCATGTTATTATTCCTATACTGATGATCTAATAAATCTACTGTTAATATTTTAATTCCCATGTCCTTAAATAATATTACAGACAATTTAATATCTTTAATTAGTACCAAAATACCCCACCTCTTAAATTGTCCCATTGACAATCATATTTCTTACATAGTGGGGAGACAAAATAGGATGAGTTTCAAGCTTGGGTTATTATCATATCATAACCTACATGTTCAATTACAAACTTCAACTAATTTTATTTATTACCTATACTTTGTAAATTACAAACATATGCATTCAAAGTGTTATTAAATCTTCTGTTGCCATCATACCTCTATTTTGATTTAGTAAAGAAAGGAATCATTTGTTCTGAGAATTTTCTGAGTATTATCCCATACTGATTTAAAAGAAAATGATCACCGGAAGGCATTCATATGTCATTCTTGCATTCTTCCCAGTTTGTGATTAATTTTAAATTGTATATCATGCTCAACTGGTAATGCCAATTATTAAACAAAAATGTCTTTGTGGGCAGATAGTCTTTCCAGATTGTTGATAGAAATATTTCAGTAAGAATTACTTGAAAGGAACTGGTTTCAAGTTTTTAAAGACAAAATGCAGGCCTTCATGTGATTAACTGGAGCATTCCATAAGTCATTTGCTCCTGCATAAATTACTATTGTGTTATATTTTACTTTATTACAGATTAATGTTTCAACAATATCAGGGGGATCGGTTGCTTTAAGGCCTGAAAGAGATGACATTGCAACTTACTCTCTGTTTATAGAATACAGAGTTGTAGCAGAGTTCTTCAACATGGAGTCACCCAGGACCAGAATTTTTGATTCCTGAGCTCTCCCCACCATATTCTCTACTTAGGTGTTCTCTTTGTCTTCCAAAAAAATTAAATTACTTTAAATTGACCCTCCACTTTGTGGTCTAAGATATGTAATCCTCCCACAGCACTTCTTTTTAACTTATTTTTCCTCATATCATTTGTTATTCCTTCTTACTGTCTGTACTACTATTCCTGGGCTTTTTCTTATGTGCTGATAAAGTTTTATTTTGCCACCTGCTCTCAATGCACTTAGAATCACTGACAATGTATGTTTCTTTTATAGGTATGTTTCTTTGTGACAGTGCAGGTTGAATGATAGCATTTTATCTATTAAATTATTGCTAGCAGATATACCCTCTTGTACTATATCACTATCACTATCACTGTTATCTGATATCATTATTTTACCTTATTTCTGTTTTTTTTTCAAGTACTTAGTTTCTTTCTCCTTTTCCTTAGAATGTTTGATGTTTTGCCATCTCTTTCTTTATAATTTATGAAGACATTGTTAACACTATTTAATTCTTTAGACACAAGGGATGAAGCTGTAGTCTCAGAATCTTTCCTAAGCTCCTCTGCACTGGTTGCAGCTGTAATATGTTCTGCATCTAATTCTTTTGCTAATTGATGAATGTCTTCAATTCAGCTTCTAATAAAGTTAGAATTTCCTATAGCCATTATTTTTTCTATTTAGTCACAGTTCATGTACTTTTGTTTTAACCTTTCTTTACTTTTTATGTGAAGTTACACCCTGTAAACTCTACCAAAAATCATATTTTAATAAATCTTGACAAGCATACTTGTCTAACACATATATTTTTGATAATTAAAATGTATCAAAATTCAAAAAACAAGGATATGAAATCGGGAAAATCATTTATGCAATAAAGTTATGAAATAAATTCACAAGTTAATTACTACAATGCATGATAGTCAAAATCTATATTACTAAGTTATTTCAGTGCTGAAGAGCTACTGCCAAAATTATGGTTATGATCTGCAAAAGGAAACCCAGATATATTTTTTTTTACTTTTTTGCTGGGGACAAAATAGCAACACATTTGGGTGGGGGTAGTGGCTTTGGCTTTAGTATGTTAAATGATTAGGAAGGAAGGAAAGAGACTTTGTTGTGAGGTTATTGCTGGAAGCCCTATTTCACTGTTTTGCACTTTTTTATCTGAGGCCTTAAATTATTAATCTCATATAAAGTCCATAGATAAAACCTCAAAAATAAACACACTATGAGTACAATACTGAAAACAAGTAATATAAAAACAGTACCCATTCACTGGGAATATTTAATTTCTTAGGTAAATTGGGGCAATATACATTAGATTATGTCCTACACGAATTATCATCAAGTGAGAACGTCTCCAGCTCCTTGACACACTCCTCTAATATTATATTTTCCTATGTATTTTTCAAGCTGTGTTTTCTAAACTCTCCTTTCAAACTAACAAAAAAATACAGGTAAAATACAACTGAAGCTTTTAGAGACCAATAGCAGCTAGTAGTTTTGGTTTCAAGGCATATTACTTATTTGTTTGAGTTATTAGAAGTAAAAACTATATTCTAGCTATGCATATAAACAAAGGTAACCTTTAAGTGATGACTCCTGCTGATTTGTTTCTATTCCCAATTTCCACTATCACACAATCAGATAAAAAAGTGCAAAACAGTGAAATAGGGCTTCCAGCAATAACCTCACAACAAAGTCTCTTTCCTTCCTTCCTAATCATTTAACATACTAAAGCCAAAGCCACTACCCCCACCCAAATGTGTTGCTATTTTGTCCCCAGCAAAAAAGTTAAAAAAAATGCTATAGTTGTTTCCAAGACTGTCTCACTAGTCCTTTAAAAATGTTCAGTGAACCAAGGCTTCCAGTATCACCTTACCAATAAAATGCACATTCATAAACATTGCACCATTCAAAAGTTAGTTGTCAAAAGACATTTAAAAATTAATCTGTATTTTGGATAATCTCAGCTCTCTGCTTCTTCCACCAGACTTTCCACTCTACCATTTAATATATTATTATCCTTTCTGGCATTCTGTTCATTTTCAGCATTATTACAGCTTACATTATGTTTAAGTAACTTCTGTTTTTTTTTTAAATGGGCCACCTATGTTCAACAATAAGTATAAAAATATTCACCATCTAATTATTAAGGTCTTATTTATTAGGTCTTATTTATGTGAATCTCCCACAGTAACAGCCTTGTTTGTATTGTGGATAAGTATGCAGTTGGAGTCATCACAGCTATATGACAACAGTAGCACTGGTACCCCTCATGCCATCAAACATAGAGCATGCATGATGGTAACCATCTGAAATTTTGGGAGCCAATAGAATGAGTCCTGAAACCCAGAGACCGAATGGCCGAAGGAATGGACTTGCATATACTAAGTCAGAGATGCCATTTCTCAGAATATTCCCTTTCCTGAAAGATATGGTGATCTTGGAGCTGGTATATATAAATTTAGGGGGTGCAGGAGGGCTTTCCTCCCCACAAAAATAAATAAAGGAGAAGAGTAATTTTTAAGATTCGCTCTTCTCTGTGTTCTCAGTCTTTTTTTTTCGGCACTCAATATTTCAAGTGCTGACATTTCATTAAGGAACCATGCATAGTGCTGCACATTCACAATGACAAATACAGCTGATACAGTAGGTTGTTTTGTTCTTAAGCTCCTTCCCTATAATAGAATATGTTGTACAACAATAACGGACACAGAGTCCCGCACTAAAACATAAGTAACCAGTACAATAAATGAGCACTTTATACTTGTTAAAACAGAACTACAGTGTGGATTATTCTCATTTAAAAGAGCACTGCTGAGTACGGTTGTACCTTTTCAGATGCCAGAAGTGAAACATTTCTTATGGAAATGAGAGTTTGTAGGAAAAAGACATACCTGCAAACAGAGGGCTAGACTTTATTTTTTTGCCAAAATAATTTTTACAGGTTCATATAACATGAAGGTGTTTCAGATAAAAATAATTGTTTTATTTAACTATTATAGGAAGCACAGAAATATTTTGTGCCTAAAATCATAGGACGTTTGGCATTTTGCATGTTTTTTTCTCAGTACACAATTGCCCAAATAGGGACTGTTCTTCGCAAAGAGGGACAGGTAGCAACTGTACTAGTGAGTTAGTAAAGCATAGCCACAGCTATTAACTACACACTGTATTTCAGCTGTTCACAAAACAGATTTCAAACTGCCAGTATAAACTACTGTTACTGTTTAAAATATATTCTGTTTAGACCATATGAGTTTTGCTCAGTGGAATGCTTTGAACCAATTAGCCAATCAGAATTAAATATTCACGATGCTGGACTTGGATGAACCTTAAAATGTACCCTAACTGAAAGTCATTGTTGGTTAAGCACATCTACAGCTAGACAACATTTCTGAAAACCCTCAGTGAGTCTCAGAAGCTGTTCACATCGGCTGAAGCCAGTCATACTCATTCACTCCTGAGATGAAGGTCTGACTATGAATTGGAGACTGGCTATGTAAAATCATGACATCACACACTGATGATTATGTACTGTTCATAGATAAGCATTAGGCTAGCTTCCCTTGTGGACCATTTTAAACCTAGCCAATTTCCCATTTTGTGGTCGAAATAACATATCCCATTTGGTTATAAATTGGCTTTACTCATCCCATGGTCGATAATTATATATTACCCCTAATCAGAATAACTGGGGTCAATCCATAGATAATTTGAGGAGATCCATGCATGGGATAAAGAATTTAGGAGCTGCACCTGTTGATTAGTAGTATTGGGGCAGTCCTGGGATAACTTTTCTGCTTCCCATCCATAGATCTAAGTTGCAGTTGAAAATGGACAGGTATAAACTTTGTTTTATGTGGATGGGGAGTCAGTTCTGCAGTATCGTCTGCAAATATATAGTTGTCCCTTCATACCATTCACTTGTTGCAGAAATGGTTTAGATCCCTAGAACAAGTATTTCTGATGCCATTTCACTTGCTGATGTGCAGTAAATCCATCAGTAGTGGGTTGGACCATGCCTTGTCTACCAGACACAGGTTGACACTTAGCAATCTGTAGGATACTTAGTATAATAACAGAGCTTTGAGTCAGTGCATGTAAGACAAGTTATTTGGGCCTTGTATCCCTTTAGTAAGGTACTTCTGTGAGCATTCCAGTTGTTGCATTGTCTGGACAGATACATACCAAAGGGGGCATTTTATTCAATGAATGGCCTAATGAGGGCTGAGTAAAGGGGGACAATGGCATCCGTAGATCTAGATACAATCCCTTTGTTTATAAGCTGTGAAATATAGAAGGGCTTTCTTACAACAATAGCCATGTGCTGGTCAAAAATTAGGTCACTGTCCACATAAGTTCCCAAATCCCAAACAACTGGGTCAACTCTTCTGTTTATGCATTATTAAAGACTATGATCAGAGGAGTGCAATAACTGTGTAATGTTCTCAGGGATCTAAAAATATGTTTCAGAAACAACAAGGTAATGGCATTGTACTCATTTATTAATGGTTGTTAATATACTTTTTGATTTTACACATTAATGCAAACTGCAGATCAGTGAAGATTTCCTACTAAGAATTCTTCATCCTTTGGAGCAAACCTAATTGATATAAAATACAAATGAGAATGAAATAAATTAAATCTAATACTTTTTTAGTATATACTACCACATTTAAGCCAAATACATTGTGATAAATTTTAATTCAGTGAAATCAAAGTAGTTAATGTACTTACATTGTGCGCTGCCCATTTTTACACTGAGAATTATGTTGCCTTTCAAACAGCATTTTTCCTGTATTAAACAAGAGTCTTCTGAGAGCATGCATTGCTTCAGCTGTCACTGGGCCTTGTCTGAACAGGTGACAATAACTTAGGGTAATTATATTTAAAAAAAAAAAAAGAAGAAAAGCAATTAAAAGACATTCTTAGATCGCATTTGTGTTAAAATATTAAAACATGGCATGAATACAGACTGCATATAAAGAAAAATATATAATACATACATACACACGCACACACACACACACACACACACACACACACACACACACACACACACACACACACACACACACACACACACACACACATATATATCAAGAGAGAGAGATGGATATAGAGATAGACATATTACTGTAGAAGGGACACACTTTGAGAAGTTCATCATATTGATCACTGCTGCAGTAGCCTTAGCTACATGGGTTATATCCTGCCAAGGATATAACAGCTGGCCTGTTTCCAAAGCTTCAGAGCACCTTCCACACACCTAAATTGTCAAGCAGGTTGAGCTGAGCTGACTAAAAGACAAGTTTGTGTGCCAAGCCCTCGAGAGCTTTACTGCTGCTGAAGTGTATACTTTTCGGACACTTTCGAGGAGTGATATTCAGCTTGTGGTGTTCTTTAACTGAACAGTTAAGTTCCCTTTTGGGGAAAAAAATTTCCATTTAATACATTTAATACTTCTGTCTTCAGGAAAGTGATTTTAAAGCTAGGAATTTGTGCTTTCATGAACTGTCACAAGACTGTACTGTAGAAGGGACACACTTTGAGATGTTCATTATATTGATCACTGCTGCAGTAGCCTTAGCTACATGGGTTATATCTTGCCAAGGATATAACAGCTGGCCTGTTTCCAAAGCTTCAGAGCACCTTCCACACTTTTCCCTGTCAGTTTAAAAGTCATTTAAAGTAAATGAAAAACATTTTTTTCTGTGGAAATATTGTTTTTATTTTAGTTTGTGGGGCTGGTAAAGTGTTATAAAGTGATTTTTACTGTGTTTGTCAGTAAAAGAGTGGCTTTTAAAGATGGCATTTGCTGCTTGTTTTCCCTGGGAAAGAGGCACAATCTTTGATTTGACCATGGAACAATCTGTCAGTCTCATGGTCGATCCTTCTTCCAGGCACAAAAAGAAAAAGTTAAGTAAATAGCTTTTGCCATCACAGCAGCCTAGCAAGTCACTTCAGCTGCAGGTGGGTGACTCTGCTGTGGCCATTTGTTGAACCTCAGACCACTCATCTTATACTCCGGGTCACTCTGGTAAAGCACTTACAGCCATTAGGGACCAGTCGATAGCCATGTCTTCTATGGCTGTTAGGTTTCACTCAATGGGCAAGGGAAAGCAACTCTTGTTGGTCCAGGAAGAGAGAGGGAACAGGGAAGGCTTCACTGTTTTGTCATAGATTCATAAGTTCACAGGACATTACTAGGCAAATGGCTTAAGAGCCTTTAAAAGCCTAGCCAATATAATCTGAATTTAACTGGTATATGTCCCCTAGGGGCAGGCAGAAGGCATGGGTTTGTGCCTATGCCTTAGGTATTTTCACAGATTTTACAAATTGCCCCTATCCAAAAGGGACATAGGCACTACCCCTGGTGTGAATTTACAGTTCCCTATCAATTGATCCAGACTGGCCATGGTCTGACTCTGCATTACATGAATAGTAAGCCTATTCCAAATAAGTGGTAATCTCTGGGAAACACATTTATTTCTGCAGCATGTTCTGTTTGGCACACTGACTAAGTCTGGATCCCTGGAAAGGGTGACCCTCATGCTGTTTGTTTTGTGGATATGCAGCAGTTCCATCAGGGATGAATTTGTGAGCACCTTGTAGGTCAGACACAGGTTGCCAATTAACAGTCTATATGAGACAGAGAAAAAGGGGCAGAGCCTTCACTCTGTCACACAGCGTGTTGTTTACATCCTGTATTTTCTTTGTGAGCAACATTTGGAGTCACTCCAGCTGTTGTAGGTGTCTGGTCAAGTACATTCCAAATGGAGCATCATACTCAATTATTGGTCTAATGAGGGCTGTGTACAGTGGGATTATAATCCCCTGGATCTGGATGCCATACCTTAAATTATAAATTGTGCCACATAAAATGACTTCCTTATCACTGTAGATACATGACAGTCAAAGTTTAAGTTACTATCTACCTGGGACCCAGATCTCTTACCTCTGAGTCTAATTTTAGGAGTGTGCTTTTAATGTTGTAGTTAGCAGGGATATTTGATTTCACAAACGGTACAATAATGCATTTCTTTGTGTTTTGTTTCAGACACAGTGGTGGTTCTGACACCAATCATTTCTTGGTTTAGACCTTGCTGAAGGATATCTACATCTTTGGGGGATTTAATAACTGCCCCCAACTTTTAGTTGTCTGCAGACTTTGTCATCCAGAGGCCTTCAACATTGTTCTTGGTGTCCAAGAAATACATTTTGAGCAGGAGTAGTCCAACACTGAGCCCTGTGGTCCACCAGTAGTTACTAGCCTGTTGCTGGAACCTAAATCACTCACTTTGACCACGTGTCCTCTCCTAGAGCCAATTGTCTATCCATCTGGTTATGTAAGGATTTATGCCCAGTTCTTTGAATGTGGTGGCCATCTCTGGGGAAGCTGCTGCTACCATTAATAACACTGTCCGTTCCATTTTTCTTGTCAAAAAGAAACAAAAAACTTAATATGTATCTACTCCTCCTAAAGTTTCCTTAGACAGGACTAGATTACTGGGTCTGGCTCAAGGTTTAATTCAGGCTATCGATCCTTCTTGCAAAGAAGTTTCTGGTAAAAGAAAGAGGGATACCTCCATTCCAAAAGAAAGTCAAGATTCTGAATCTGGCCAGGAGGTTGAAGAGACAGATATGGGTGTTTCTTCTGAGATTTCTGCTTCAGACTCAGAGGACAGCTCAGTTATGACTATCGCTTTTGGGGGATTCTCTTTCTCTGAGAGTATTTTGATAATGTGCCAATGTTTTAGGAATGAGAACACTGAGGTCTCTCAGTCTATAACAAAATACTATGAACTGTTAAACAGGGAATTTCTACAGCCTGCGCCCACTCCTCCACTTCTGTCAGCTTTGAGAATGTGTGAGTTACTGCCTGAAATTTTCCTGACAGATAGCCAATTGCCCCTAAAAATGCAAATAGAGTGTATAAAGCCCCTCGGTCTTTTAATCTTCCCAAACTTGATTCAGAAACTATAGCTTTAGGTAACCCTTCTGCTGCTAAATACTTAATTCCAATCCTACTATTTCTAATAAGGATGGGAAGATTAATGATAAATATGAGAAAAAGATGTTTGGTTCTGCAACTTTGATTTTCAGAATTCTGAATTGTCAGGCTTGTATGTTAAGATTTCTCCTGACTAATTCTGAAAGTATGAGGATTGTTTTGTCTCCAGTTTCTTCTTATAAGGAAAAATCTGCTTTAAATAATTTAATTTCTTCTGCTGTTCAAGTCACTGCTCATTGTATACAGTGTGTGTATGACTCTGTTAGTATTTCTTCATGGGCTATGGCCACTGGTACTGTTTTGAGGAAGTGTCAATGGCTGTATTCTCAGATCCTCCCAGATGATGATAAAAATAAGATTTTAAATTCTTTTTTGGATAGAGATTTATTTTTTTGTTCCTCTGCTGCAGAAGTGTGATGAAATTGGTTAAGCTGATACAGGGAATCTCTGAGATTTTCCAGCCCTAGTTTTCCAAAATTTCCAAGGTATTCTCTAACTCTTCATCCAGTTTTGGTAAGAAACAAAATAAACACTATCAACAAACTGCAGGTAAAAAGACTTTTAAGAAGAAATGGCAAGGGGGTTCCAAGAAGAAGGACCAAGGGCAGTCCAATAAGTCAGAATGACTATTTAAGAGACTTTGCCCCCCCACCCCATGCACACACACCTTGGCAGCACCTTTTTTCTTTCAGAAAGTCTGAATCTCCAGTTTTCTCTTTGGCAACAGATAGATTCAGACAAATGGGTTCTGAAGATTATTCATCAAGGTTACAAATGGCAATGTGAGGAACCCCCCGCCCCCCCCCCCTTCCCAAGGGGTAATTCTTCATCCTCCAGACCAGAACAGACTCTTTCATTTCACCTGTCCTTTATCAATTGCTGTCCCATGGAGAGATAGAATCAGTTCTCCCTTCACAGGTGAGAGAGGGGTTTTATTCAAGGCTGTTTTTAGTACCAAAGAAAGAAAATGCTTGGAGACCAATTCTGGATATGTCTTTCCAAAACTTGTTTGTGTTAGTGCCCAGACTCAAAATTATGTCACTTCATAACCTGTTAACTCTTCTTCCTCTTTCACATTCCTGTTTATACAAACTTCAGGTGTTTATTAACCTGTTATGTGTCTGGATCACATTATTAGTTCTCTGCTTTAGCCTTTTGACCATCCATTGCTCCGAAAGTGTTCACAAAGTGTCTAGCTCCAGTTATAGCACATTGCAGGCTACATGGTATCTACATTTTTACATATGTAGATGACTTGTTTATCTTTCTCTTGTCTTTTTCAAAGTGTCAAGCACCTCTTTCAGGCGAGAGATCTCTTACATAAGCTAGGATTCCAAGAGAAATATTCAAAAGTCTTTCTTGGCTCCTTCTCACAGGATTCTGTTTCTGCAATGTCAAATAAACACCAGAGTTCAAAGAACTTTTCTTCCACAGAAAAAAATAGATCTATATATATATATATATATATATATATATATATATATATATATATATATATATATATATATAGGGTTTTCCACTCAGACCTCGGTCACTGCAAGGGAATATTTCAGTATTTTGAGAATCATGGCTTCCATGATTCTTATGATACCACTTGCAAGGCTCCACTTGAGAAAGATACAGAGGTATCTGAAATCTCTTTGGTCCCAGCACCAACACCCTTTGTCTTTTCAAATCCCACTAGTAGGGTTTTTCAGAAGAGAAATCACTTGGTGGAGACAACAGATATCCCTAAATTCAGCTGTCCTCTTCTCCCTCCCTATTCTAAAGCAGTCAGTCACCACAGACACCATGGACTTTGGTTGTGGAGAAGTTTCAGGAGGGATAAAAGTGCAAAGTGTGTGGGACACCTAGGGCAGATGCAAGCACAAAAATATAAATGATGCTTGCCCTGATAAAGGCACTCAACTTTCTGAATCATGTTTGGTCCCTGGGACCTCTACAAGTTATTACAGACAATACCCTAGTCAGGTGGTACATCAACTAGCAAGGGGGAACCAAGCTGTACCCCCTTCTGCTGACTAACCATGTTAGCTTAGGATATCACATCCCAGCAGAATCTAACTCTACAGGCATCCTACATTCTGTCAGAACAAAACTGTGTGGCAGACAAGCTGAGTAGGATAAGGAGAAACCCTCATGAATGGAAACTAGATCAGATGGCCTTCCAAGATTTGATTCACCTCTGGGAGCTCCTCAAGTAAGCCTGTTTGCCTCCTCTCTGATCAATCAGCTGACAAGAATCTGCTCCAGGTCTCCATGCAAGAAGGCCCTGAAGACATATGCCTCTTTTTTCCTTGGACATGAATGTTCCTGTATGTGTTTTCACCCTTTCCACTAATATCCAGGGTATTCCTGAAGATTCAGAAGGAATCCTCTAAGATCACTGTGGTAACTCTTTTCAGGCCCGGGCAACTGTGATGCTCCATTCTTTTGGAAATGGCCAGGGGCAATTACCACAAGCTCGCGGACAAACTGAATCTACTCACACAAGAACAGGGTGTTTGCTACACTCCAACACCAATAACTTCAACTGACTACCTGGATGATAGAGTCTTAATTCCTTTAGGCATCTGTTTACGGAGGACATACAGCAGCTACTAATGGAGGCAAGAATACCTGCTACTAGAAAATCATATATTAGCAAATGGAAAAGGCTTTCTAGTTGGTGCCAACAGCATTACCAGCACTCATTCAGGAATAGTTTTTCTGTGCTTTTACGGTATTTGTCTGAGTTACTGTCCTATGGCCTTTCTTACACCCCTGTCAAGGTTCATTTATCAGACATTTTAGCATGTCTGGGCATGGATCTTCCTCTTTCAATGCATTCTCATGTCAGAATATTTTTAAAGGGGTTTTGCATAAGAAGCCTCCAAGAAAACTGGTGGCCCCTCTTTGATATCTTAATTTTTTGTTAGAAAATCTAACATTTGCACCATTTGCATTTGCTAACCTGGCTGACTTGATATTATTAATGTGGAAAACAGTTTCACTGATTGCTTTAACATCTGCAAAAAAGGTATCTGAGTTGTAAGCTATTATGGTGAGTTACCCTATCTCATCTTCCACAAGGGCAGCATTTCTTTGAGAATTAATCCTTCTTTTATGCCTAGAGTGGTGTCTGAGTTTACCTTAAGTCAAACTGTCCATCTACACATTTTCTTTCCTGAACCCAAAAATGAGGGAGAAAGGATATGGTATACATTGGATGTCCACAGAACAAAAATACACCAGCGAAATTTCTAATATTTGTAAGTTGAAAAGTAACATGAATTATTATATTATATCAGATTTATTATTATTATGCTTTTTTAGTTATTTTTTCTATAAATAAGATTTTGTATTACTTGACTTTTCACTTATAATATTAAATGAATGTTAGATGATTTGTTAAAGTGTTCATAGGGTTAATCACTTGATGAATTGATTGATTGTTTAATTGATGAGTATATAAAAGAGAATGTGTATATTTGAATATTTGTTCCAATGAAGGCGAATTGCCGAGGTACCAGGACGGATGCATAACATGGATTAAAGTTGTTTTTCTTTATCTCACCTTTTGACTGCTTCTTTCGCTGGTGTATTTTTGAATATTTGGTGGATTCGTGGTTGTTGTATTTTGTCATGGTGAAATCTGTTTTTGAAGGAGTTCAAAGTGGTGAGAAATTTTCCTTTGCTGAATTGTTGAAGGAGAGGGAGTGGAAGTGTGCTGCCTCTGATTTATGGACAATGGATGTTAATGATTCATGTTCGGAAGATTTTGCACGTTTAGAATGGTTGATGTCCAAGGAAATGACTGTTTTTTATGATTCAAAGTTACTAGAAAAATATGTAACCCTTAGTATCACTCCCAGGGGTTTGCAGATAGATAAACTACCAGCTGGTGGTTTTAAAGAAGAGGAAAATGACCTGTTATTAGAATGGAGGCAAGCAGAACAGGAGTGCTGCTTAAGTTGGTTAAAAATACTTATAAAAAGAAATCAAAGGGCGATGGACAATCTGCACAAAAAAAATAACTGATTTACAGCATGAACTTACTAGCAGGGCTTCAACTGCTGTTTTCCAGTTAAACTTCAAAAATATCAATGACAAATTAATAAAGGTAGAAAATGATGTCATGGCTCAGAACAAATCCAAGTTAAACAGGGACATTAAGGACTATGAAAAAAATGAAATCTATAATTGGCCACGTAGGGGGCGTCGTTTCCATCAGAGCTCCAAGAGACGCGTAACCGGAAGTGAGGAAGTGTCATCATGTTCTTCGGTTGAGACTGGGGTAAGCAGCAAGAGCATTTCTTTTGAAAACATCACAACGGAAGGTTTAGATGAAAGTGTGGAGAATCGAAGGGGTGAGCAGAGCCATTGGAAGACCTATTCTAATGTGCAAACAAGATCAGCGAAGAACCAGGGTAAGACAAGTCATATTTCAGCTTCGCTAACTAATTCAAAAAACTAAAGCCAGACTTGCTATGTTCTTTGGAACGACAGATATTTTTGAATCGTAGTCATTCTGTTCCTGTTAATTTAGACTGTGAAATAACTTTGGAAAACAACGACGGGACTGTTACTCAAAATGGTAACGTTTGCTCTGCTAGCAATGTTAATGTATAGCGTTGATGCTGATTTGGAATTGGGGACTGTCACTCAAAATGCTAATGTTAGTTGTGTTAGTGATGTTAATTTAACGCACAATATTGATGTTGATTTGGAATTGATTTCTGAAAATATTGTTGGGACTGCCATTGAAAATGTTGAAAATGTTGATGGTTGTTTTGCCAATAGTATTGATTTAGCTTGTAAGGATTTAAGTGTACTGAATCTTTCTGATTTAATTCTATCTGATGACATGCTTAAGGTTTTGTTAAAAGGCACCAAGTTCATACCCACTAGGTTACCTTCATTGGCGGATGTAATGGTGGATGTTAAAAGATTTGTCCGTAAATTAAATTTAAGGGTATATTTCTCTGAATGAGAAAAACATCTCCAAACTGAAAGCAAAATTTTATTAGATGATGAATTGTTAAATTTGAGTACATATGATTATGATGATATGATGCCTGATGAATATGAAGATAATAATGATGTATCTGAATCTTTTGTAGAGGATAACATTTGTGCAGAAGAAAATTTTGAGGGGGGTTATGGGCATATTGATGTCCCTTGTTTTTCCAGGTGACAGTAATTTTGCTCCTCCTAAGTATTTGCAGGCTATTAATGCATTTGAGCACGTTGTTTGCTCTAAACTTGAACAGGCACATAAAGATTTTTGTAGAAAAGACAAGGTATTCAATTTGAATAAATATGAATGGTTGGCCTTAAAAGAGTTGAGAACAAAATTGGACAAAGTTACCATTAAACCAGCTGACAAAGGGTGTAACTGGGTTGTGATGAATACTGAAAAATATGAGCACATAGTTAATGCTTTGATAGGAGAGGACACTTATGTCAAACTGAACAACAACCCTTTGAAACAGTATTCTGAAGAGTTAAGTGAACTATTAGAAAAAGGAGAAAGGTTGGGGTTTTTTTAACAATAAGGATGTGAAAAAACTACTAGTTAAGGAACCTCGTCACCCATACATTTATATCATTCCAAAAATTCACAAAAACATGACTAATCCACCAGGAAGGCCCATCATCTCTGGTATTGGCTCCTATGTAGAAAGGATTAACATATTTTTGGATTCCCATTTTAAAAAATATCTTCCCAAAGTTTGTTCCCATGTAAGGAACACTCAAGATGTGTGTTCAGCTTTGCGTGGGGTGGAATGGAAGGAGGAATATTATTGGGCTACAGTTGATGTTTGATCTTTATATACTAACATCAACATAAGATGGGGTTTGGAGGCCATGCAGAGGATGATGGGTGAGGGACCACGTACCATGTTTTTGTTATGTTTATTGGAGTTTGGTTTGACGCACAACTATTTTATGTGGAAGAATGATTTCTTTTTACAGGTAAAAGGGACTGCCATGGGTGCAGCTTTTGCACCCACTTATGCAGTAATATACATGGGAGAGTTTGAAAAAGAATTTATGTTTCAGAGTTCTTTTTTTGTGAATAACGTCGTGTTTTATAGACATTATATTGATGATTTAATTTTTATTTGTAAGGGTGAGATGTCCCTATTTACGCAGTTTATGGAAAACTTGAATCAGAATACTCATGGATTAAAGTTTGTTGCACAAAGTTCCTTATATAACACATCCTTTTTGGATGTAGAATTTTATGTAGGGAAAGGTAATTCGATACAATACAAACCCTTTAAGAAACCAAGAGCGGTTAATAACTTTTTGTATGCAAGTAGCATGCATCCTCCACATTTGATCAAGGCATTGCCCGAAGGGGAATTTAAGAGGATTTTGAGAAATACATCGGAGACAGGTTTATGGGAAGAGGCATGTGATGAAACCTTTAATAGACTCTTATCTAGGGGATATGAGAGTACTAAACTTTTAGATATAAGGAAGAGATTGTGAAGAATTCACACATCAGGGAGGAACATATATTATAATCGTAATCATTCTGTGACTACATCTACACTAGAAAAGATATTTTTTGTATCTAGGTTTTCAGGTTTCTCTAATATGGTTGAAAAAATTATTAGAGAATTGTGGCATGTTGTGTGCGAAGATTTAACTGTTGGTTGTCTTTTCCCGAAGCACATTACCTTCTCTTACAATACGTATTCCAATTTAAAGAAATGTTAAATAGGAAACTTGAGCCTTTGACCAACACAAATGTTGTGATGTATTGTTGTGGTCGTTGTTTGGTTTGTGACAAGATAAAAAACATGCATGGGATGAAAATAAATGGGAGGAAATATTTGGCATTTGAAAGGTTTGATTGCATGTCATCAGGGGTAGTGTACATTTTGGTGTGTGATTGTATCATGCTGCTATGGTACATCGGCCAGACTACCAGGAAGGTTAAGGTGCGTATTTTGGAGCATTTGGGAGACATTAGGAGGAGAAATATGGATAGTCCAGTAGCCACTCATTTTATCAACATGCATAATGGCAACATTGAAGGTTTTGTATTTAGTGTACTAGCTAGACCTCATTTTTGTACAGGACATTTTAAGACTGCATTAAATAGGTTAGAGCATAGAATGATTATGGGGTGCCATACATTATTTCCCGTTGGGATGAATTTAGATAGTGGATGAAATATAACATATGGGCGTGCTGGAATATTTGAATCATAATGAAATTTGAGTGTATTTAATTAATTATTTATTTCTAAATGTGCATTTCTATGTTATATATATTTATAAATATTTATTTAAATTTGTTTAGTAATAAGTAGTATTTTTGAAAAAATTTCTAATATTTGTAAGTTGAAAAGTAACATGAATTATTATATCAGATTTATCATTATTATGCTTTTTTAGTTATTTTTTCTATAAATAAGATTTTGTATTACTTGAATTTTCACATATAATATTAAATGAATGTTAGATGATTTGTTAAAGTGTTCATAGGGTTAATCACTTGATGAATTGATTGATTGTTTAATTGATGAGTATATAAAAGAGAATGTGTATATTTGAATATTTGTTCCAATGAAGGCGAATTGCCGAGGTACCAGGACGGATGAATAACATGGATTAAAGTTGTTTTTCTTTATCTCACCTTTTGACTGCTTCTTTCGCTGGTGTATTTTTGAATATTTGGTGGATTCGTGGTTGTTGTATTTTGTCATGTCCACAGAACACTCAGGCACTGTTTTGATGGAACTAAATCTTTCAGATCTTCAGATCAATTGTTAATTTCTTGTGAAGGTAAGAAGAAGGGATAACCTATATCAAAGCAAACTACCATCCAAATGGTTGTCTAAGGTTGTTACCTTTTGTTTCACTCATCACAACAAAAGTATTTCAGGCAGGGTCAAGGCCTATTCCACAAGGCTTTGGCTTTGTCTATGGCTTTTTGGAAAGGGTTGGATTCTAGAAGTATTCTAGAAGCTGCAACTTGGCACTCTATACATACCACTCTCCAATGGCTCTGGACTCTTCTCCTTCCACCTCTCAAATATATTAAACTGTGCTAATCTATCCATACAGCTAAGGCTACTGCAGCAGTAATCAATATGATGAACAATAGCACAATTGTGTAAGTAAATGTACCATAACAGCAAATGTTTGAATGATCAGTGCTGCAGTAGTCACTCTCTTTCTCCACCCCCTTTGTTTTTTGGTGTGTTTTTTAAGCTAGGGTGTAGCTATTTATTTTTTGTTCTTCCTAGCACTGTCCTTTCAGGGCTTAGCCTCCCTCTCTCTGTTAGCAGTAAAGCTCTGAAGGGGTTGGCGTCCAAACGTCTGTTTAAGTCAGCTCAGCTCAAGCTGCCTGACTGTTTGGGTGTCTGGAAGGTGCCCTGAAGCTTTGGAAGCTGGCTGGCTGTTATATCCTTGGAAGGATATAATCCATATAGCTAAGGCTACTTCAGCAGCGATCATTCATACATTTACTGTTATGGTAAGTTTACTTACGCAACTGTATTGAATTAGTGTCCTACTAAGACTACTGCCAGTAATTTTATATTTATAACCAGTTCTGGCACTAACTGTTTTAAAACAGGACAGTGTTTGGAAAAGCACTGACATTTATTAACCAATGATAATTTTTTGTAACTTTCTTATCATTATAAGGTTATGGCTGTTGACCATTATGATTCATTTTGTTATAGCATATTTTGAGGTTTTATGTTTAATTTAAATGCATTGAAAAAAACACAGGAAGAAACCATGGTCTGTGTTTCCTAAATGCATTCAATAATAGAGCCATCCAGTAGAGTGCAAATAGTTATGCTACAGGAGACACACCTGGAAAGAACTGAACATGTGAATTTGATAAAGAAAGGTTTTCAGGATGGTTATTCACTGGAATATCTGGGACAAAGGAAAAGAAGAGTACTTATATTAATTGCAGGAGGAGCTCCAATAGTGATAGAAGAGGGGAAAAAAAGACAATAATGGCAGATTTGTAGTACTAAGGATCTCATGACGTGTATTTATATTTCACCTAAAACTGCTATAATGGAGCTTAAGAAAATTCTGGGAGAAATAATCAGTTTTTAACATGGAACTTTACTTATAGGTGGGAACTGGAATTTGGTTTGCAGCAGTGAAGATGTGTCTGGTGGGCTCAGAAGGGAAAATGCAACTAAGGAGGGTAGATTTTTGAAGAAACTTATGAAAATGTTTGGCATGGAAAATGTGAATTCAGTACTAGGCGTTCAGAGTGAATTTATATATTATTCTCCAAGAAACAAAAACTGGGCTAGGCTAGCTAGAATTTATATTTCACAGGGATATGTGCACTTAACTGAAAGTCTTGAAATGTACCCACTAGCTATTTCAGATCATGTGCTAATGATAACTAAAATAAAAACACAAGGTAACAAAATAAAAATGAGACACTGGCATTTTCCTACCTGTTTGTTGGAAAGAGAGGAATTTAAGGAATGGGCTTTGGAAATTATTCAGGAGCAATTAGAGAAAATTAGATATTTCTTCTGAAAATATAGCTAGGGAGTGGGATAAAATTAAAGTGGAGTTTAAAACCAGGGTGGAAATAAAGGAAATTGAGATATAGTTAAGGAGTAACAGGAACTACTTAGAGGAACTCACAAATGTTAAAGTATTGCAAAATAGGGGAAATATCACAGAACAAGAAGAGCAGCAACTGCAGAATGCTAAGCAGAAAATAAGGGATTACCTTGATAATATGCATGAGTTTAGAAAGACTGTTATCAAGTAACTGTTTTTTGATAATAACTCTAGAGCACAAAACTTTTACCACAATGACTTAAGTAACAGAAAGTATAAAGGGCTGTCACCAAGCTTAGGGAGCCTATAACAAGGAAGATAGCAAGAGATCTTGTAGAAGTACTAGAAATTTTTCATAAATTTTATGGAAGTCTGTATAAAGCAGAAAAATATGGAAATCAAGAAATTGTGCAAATGGAAATGTTTATGGAAGAATTAAATATGCCAAGGTTAGAGGTAGAGGAGGCTCAGTTACTAACAGTTAGGACAGGAGGGTCTGAGATAAAAATGGTGATATACAACCAATCTACAAGAAAGTCCCCAGGAATAGATGGTATTCTTGTGGAAGTTTGGAAGCTAGGAGGGGAAAAAAACTGATAAACATCTGGAAGGTTTTTTAATGGTATTTTAAGAGGAGGAGAAACACCAACATCCTGGAGGAAAGCAGTGGTAGCTTTAATAATTAAAGAGGGTAAAGACCCATTGGATCCAGCTTTATACAGGCCCATTTCAATATTAAACTATGAATTGAGATCTTTAGAAAAGGGAAGGAGCAAACTACATAAGAAAAATGGGAATTGTAGGAACATTATAGGCAGAGGAGGAACGAAGTTTAAAAGAGGTTAGGATTTGTATGGGCTACAGTATGTAATACTTAACTGATAATGACTGGATATATTATAAATAATGTATAATGTTTGCAACTACTGTTGTCTCAACGAAGTCCATGATGCATAACGTTTGCAACTGAAATTGTATTAATATGGTTTGTTTTTCATTTATACAAATCTAAGATCGCTTATGTCATATGCATTTAGTTTACCGGAAAAGTACACTGGGCCGTTCAGAGCCTATTTCCAGTGGTGGCATGGGGAGAAAAGCTCTGCAATTAACATACATTGGTAAATATCATTTAACAGTTCATTCAGCAGTAATAGAGCAGAAGAACATAAAATTCAGAAGTAAATACAAGACTATATTTAGCACTCAGTAGCCAGAAAGGGTTGAAGGGGTATTTTAGAGAAACCCAGTTAAGGCTCTGATATGGAAAGTGATGATGAACATGCAGACGAGAAGTTCAAGAAATAAGGAGACACTGGGATTTTGGATTAAGACTCTTAAGGAGAATGACAATAATCATACAGAATATTATATTCCTTAAGTAGCTGAAAGTATTTAAGAACTAAGCCAGCACAGGAATGGAGAAAAGAGATGTTGCCTCGAGGGATGTCTCCAATTAGGGATACAGACATTAGGCAAGAGGGGGCTGGAATTTATTGGAGAAAATTGGCAAAGGATCCAATGTATTGGGAGCAAATAACTAGAAAGGGAAAGGTAATGGAATAGGAAGAAGCTAATAATTTATTTGGACTTCTGTTTAGTGATTGTCTTCCTTTTCAAGGATTGATATCACAGCATAGGCATAGAGAAAGAAATGGGGGGTCCTAAATGAAAGACCAGCACTGGTAGAGTTTTTAATAGAATCTAGAACAGAAGCTGAAGTTAAAAAAGGAATAATTAGTAGAGCATATAAAATATTGCATGGCAGCTATTAGAATCAATCAGAGGAGCTTAGAAAGGATTGGAAAGAGAGATTGGATAAGCAATATCCAAAGAGACAATGGGGGATATTTGTATATCTTCTAAATATGCAACAAAGTCTAGAAGATTTAGGGTCTTTGCTTGGAAGTGTTTACACAGGTATGTACTCCAAAGAATTTTTCCTCAGGTAGACAGCAAATGTTAGAGATGTGATGGTGAAGAAAGAGTTAATTGGGAACATATTTTCTGGGAGTGTAATGAGTTGGCAGACTTTAAAGATTCCCTGCAGACTGCTTTGTCAGAGATATTGGGTGAGCATTCACTGCAGACTGCTTTGTCAGAGATATTGGGTAAGCAAACTGGTGTAACTAAGGAAATTATGTTTTTGAGCTATGATACAGAATTGGAATTGTCTAGACATAGTAAGGCCTTGCTGAGTCTAATTATGGTGGCTGCTAAAAAGGCAATTACTAGAAAATGGAAATCAAATTCTAAAGCAACTTTACTAGAAGTAGCGAATATAGTAACAGAGATAAAGCAACTGGAATTGGGATCTTTAGAAAAGGGAAGGAGCAAACTACATAGGAAAAATGGGAATTGTGGGAACATTATATGCAGAGGAGGAACGAGGTTTAAAAGAAGGTAGGATTTGTATTAGCTATAGTGTGTAATAATTGATAATGACTGGATATATAATAAGTAATGTATAATGTTTGCAACTACAGTTGTCTCAATGGGGTCTGTGATGTATAATGTTCGCAAATGAAATTGTATTAATATGATTTGTTTTTCATTTATACAAATGGAAGATTGCCTATATCATACACACTTAGTTTACCGGGAAAGTACACTGGGCCATTCAGATTCCATTTCCAGTAGTGGCATGGGGAGAAAAGCTCTGCAATTAACATATATTGGTAAATATCATTTAACAATTCAATTCAGCAGTAATAGATAGAGCAGAAGAACATAAAATTCAAAAGTAAATACAAGAGTATATTTAGCAGTCAGTAGCCAGAAAGGGTTGAAGGGGTCTTTTAGAGCAACACAGTTAAGGCTCTGATTTGGAAAGTGATAATGAACATACAGGGGAGAAGGTCAAGAAATAAGGAGACGCTGGGATTTTGGATTCAAACTCTTAAGGAGAATGACAATAATCATACAGAATATTATATTCCTTAAGTAGCCTAAAGCATTTAAGAACTAAGCCAGCAATGGAATGGAAAAAAGAGATTTTGCCACAAGGGATGTCTCCAATTAGGGATACAGACATTAGGCAAGAGGGGGCTGGAATTTATTGGAGAAAATTGGCAAAGGATCCAAGGTATCAGGAGCAAATAACTAGAAAGGGAAAGGTAATAGAATAGGAAAAAGCTAATAATTTATTTGGACTTCTGTTTAGAGATTGCCTTCCTTATCAAGGATTGATATCACAGCATAGGCATAGAGAAAGAAATGAGGGGTCCTAGATGAAAGACCAGCACTGGTGGAGTTTTTAATAGAATCTAGAACAGAAGCTGCAGTTAAAAAATGAATAATTAGTAGCGCATATAAAATATTGCATGACAGCAATAAGAATCAGTCAGAGGAGCTTAGAAAGGATTGGGAAGAGAGATTAGATAAGCAATATCCAAAGAGACAATGGGGAATATATGTATATCTTCCAAATATGCAACAAAGTCTAGAAGATTTAGGATCTTTGCTTGGAAGTATTTACATAGGTATTTTTAGGTTTAGTATTGAAACCTCGAAAGTGAAAATAACTTTGTTCCCAAATGTCGAAAATTAATGTTGGCTCTGCAGATTTACGACTGCTCAGATAGTCATAAATCTGCATTAATTGACAAAAATGTCAAATTCGACATTTTACAGCAATTACTGACAATACCACCCTTGCCATAAATCCCGACCTCCTACAACTAACCCCGCTTATGCAGTGGGACAAGCCCCCCAGCAGCCCCCTGTGGGAGGCTGCACCCCACCCCCACCCCTCAACTATTCAACTATATATTTCAACTCCGAGATCATACTACAGTGAGGAAAGGGATGTATTTCCCTAACCGCACTGTACCGCAATCTCTATACATCCCTTCGAACGTTTATATTTGCGAATGCACAGGACATTCGCAAATATAATGTTCGGACATTTGGAATGCACTCATATGGACTATTTGAACATCTGCTGTTCAAATAATTCATAGGCGTACATTCCAAAGTTGGGATTTTAATAGTAAACCGTATTTTTATACTCCAAGTAGACTCCAAAGAATTTTTCCTCTGGTAGACAGCAAATGTTAGAGATGTGATGGGGAAGAAAGAGTTAACTGGGAACGTATTTTTAAGGAGTGTAATGAGTTGGCAGACTTTAAAGATTCCCTGCAGACTGCTTTGTCAGAGATATTGGGTGAGCAAACTTGTGTAACTAAGGAAATTATGTTTTTGAGCTATGATACAGAATTGGAATTGCCTAGACATAGTAAGGCCTTGCTGAGTCTAATTATGGTGGCTGCAATTACTAGAAAATGGAAATCAAAGTCTAAAGCAACTTTACTAGAAGTAGTGAATATAGTAACAGAGATAAAGCAACTGGAATTGGGATATTTAGAAAAGGGAAGGAGCAAACTACATAGGAAAAAATGGGAATCGTGGGAACATTATATGCAGAGGAGGAACGAGGTTTAAAAGAATGAAGGATTTGTATGAGCTATTTAATACTTAATTGATAATGACTGGATGTATTATAAGTAATGTATAATGTTTGCAACTACAGTTGTCTCAATGGGGTCTGTGATGTATAATGTTTGCAACTGAAATTGTATTAATATGGTTTGTTTTTCATTTATACAAATGTAAGATTGCCTATGTCATACGCACTTAGTTTACCAGGAAAGTACACTGGGCTGTTCAGAGCCCATTTCCAGTGGAGGCACGGGGAGAAAAGCTCTGCAATTAACATACATTGGTTAATATCATTTAACACTTCGATCAGCAGTAATACATAGAGCAGAAAAACATAAAATTTAGAAGTAAATACAAGATTATATTTAGCACTCAGCAGCCAGAAACATTTGCATATAGTCACACAAGTAAAGAGGTAAGATTGCATTCGTGTTTTCCAGGTTTTAGAGCAGTAAGGAGTTACAGTGTCCATAATAATATGGTAGATAGGAAGATATCAGTTATACTAAATATTTTAAGGAGGTTGGGTGCATATACAGTTCCAGGTAGAAGAAAGGTATTCATGTAATGAAGTTTTAAAAAAGGCAGGGTTCTTTGTTGTCCTAATTGAAAAAGGTAGGGCATTCCAATTTTTGGCTATGGACCAGAAGTAAAGGAGATGGACAACTGGAAGGTTTGGCTTATATACCTGCAAGAGTTGCGGATTCTCAGATCTGAGGGGCCTCTTTGGGAGGTAGTAAGTAAATATTGAGCTGAAGGCAGGATAATCTGAAGGTTTAAAAATCATTTTGTGTGCCATAATTAATTGCATGTAGGTAAGGTAGTGTGGATGTTTGAGCCATTTTGCAATGATGGGTAGATTATTTGGCATTAGTAGCGAATCTGGCTATTTTATTGTAACATGTCACGGGCTTGGCTTTCAGTGAGGATTGGAGGCTGGTGAGTAATGAAGCTCCATAGCTGAGTGAAGGGAGTAAGTTGAAGCAAGGGTTTGTCTAGTGGAGGGGCTTAGGAAGTGAATATGTCTATAGAGAATTCCTAGCTTTTAATTTTGATTTTGTGCATATTATATTGTATGTGGATATAAAATATGAGGTGTTCATCTATGGTGACCCCCCCCCCCAGAAGTTTTGTGCGGCTAACAATGTCAATTTTGGAGTTGTTTGAAGAATATATAGAGCAATTAGTTTTCTCTAATAAAGCTGATTTTTAGGGGTGAATATTATGCTCTTGGATTTGGTTGGGTTTAAGGCTAGGTGATTATTATACGTCCAGGTTTCTGAGGTAGAGAAGGCGACTTGAGTTTTATGTTGTTGGTCACAGA
The DNA here is from genome assembly GCF_019279795.1 of Protopterus annectens. NCBI lineage: Eukaryota > Metazoa > Chordata > Ceratodontiformes > Protopteridae > Protopterus > Protopterus annectens. The sequence goes on from NC_056746.1 coordinate 456,703,893, forward strand.
TTGAGTCAGCCGAACATACAATAGTTGAGTCACCTGCATACTGAATAAGGCAGCCCTAAGTTATAGAAGAGTAGAAATCATTAATGAAAATGCTGAATAGGAGTGGTCCAAGTACAGACCCTTGAGTAACTCCAGTAGAGGTGTTCAGATATGAAGAGATGGAGTGTTGCCATTTGACTTGTTGTCTATCTTTTAAATAACTTGAGAACCAGTTGAGTGTGATAGGGGAAAGTCCAATGTTAGAGTTGGGTTAGAAGTAAACGGTGAGAAACTGTATCTAAAGCCTTTGATAGATCTAGGAAGAGGGTGAAGACAATTTTACCAGAATAGTGGGCTCTATTTACTGTATCCATGAAAGATATAAGGGCAGTTATAGT